>NC_056726.1:1941338805-1941486305 GCF_019279795.1 Protopterus annectens
GCTGTAGATGAATGATAGGTGGGGGAACTTTGGGTATGCAATTATGCACCTAGGCGTTCAGGAGTTGGCTGGCACAGTCATATTATGACCACCCTGAGGATGTAGGTAATATTCCGAAATGGGCATAGCTGATGCCCATACTTCTCAACCCTAAGAGCAAATCCACTGGACAGGACATAAACCATTGGGGGAACAAATAGGGACCATACCTCTGAACTGTCCCCAATTTCCAGGGACGTCCCTGATTTTGACACAATTTCTAACTCTGTCCCATTTAATCCCTCCTATAACTAGTGACCTTTGGAAGAAAGGTGGTGAATTATATGTAATGAATAATGACAACAAATAAGAGTTATAAACATCATTTACCTCAAAAAATGTGTATGAATTCATATGCTCTGCATCTGTCAATGTGTCAGGTTAATAGCACTAATAATTTAAATGTGTCCCTGATGTTGTTATGACGTGTCCCTGATTCAGTTGGTATTTTTCCCCAATCGTATGAGAGGTCTGATAGGGACAGAAAGCACATATTCCACTGACAACTTTAGAAAGAAGATAGAATATTAGGTATGCAGTAGCATGACTCAGCTGAAGGTTGTGGGTTCCAAAACCCAAATACTTGTTTGTATTGAAGAGTGTCAGTTCCCATGTATTAGCCAGACAGGTGCAGATTGTAAGAAGAACACACCAATAATATGAATCAAACTCTGGACAGGCCGCAGATTCTGTACAGTTGAATGGCATTCTTTTACCTAATGGGCAGCCATTCCCGATACTGTAGGCATGTAATCCAATGTAATAGGCATCACAAGGTAATATCTTAGTCCTCACTTCCACCCAGGGGTGTGAGTGTCAGATGCAAACACCAAATGCAGTGCATTTGCAAGTGCGGGAGCAAGTGGTTGTAAGCCTGTTTGGCCGCCAGTATGTGAGTATTACACTGGTGAAGCAATGTAGAGGCTGAGTGTAAGAAATGGTAACCGGAGGTTAGCATTGCTTAGCTCCACATAAACCCATGCACACCCACTCACAACTGCTTTAATATGCCTTAATCAATCTGTATCCACCAGCCTTGTTCTGCCCAGTAACAAAATAAATGGTCTCTGCAATGCTGGAAACCAGGACCCTGTACACACAGCTATTGTGATTTACAACTAAGCCATGGCAGATATACAGACATCGAATCTTATCACAAACATATCATCTAGCGCAGTCATTCAACAGTATAGGAAATGTATTCCATCATGTAGATGTATGTGTGTGTGTTTATGTCCAGATATAGATACATACATATATATAGATATATCAAAAACATCCCATGTGACAACAAAGCATTACAAAGGAATGAAAAGGGAAACCCCAGCAATGCCTGTATTATGTAGTGGTGTTGTCCTATGTAATATCAAGACTCCCTCAGACAGACATGTGTCATTAATACACGCAACCATTTGTACATTGGCCAAATACATCACTGTTCTGCATTTTATTTACATTAACACAACAGTTCCTGTCTAATCATTATGTGAGAACAGTACTCTTGCAAGGTGCTGTGTGTGACATCATCATCATGAAAAAGGTAAATGGGGTAACCATAGATTGACCAGTAGTATTGTGTGTACAATGGGGTCGTCTGCATCACGTGTACCTGAAACCTTTAGGAGTTATGTGCATACCATTATCGTGTGCCTGAGAGACAGGGGTGAGGACAACTGGAGTATGTTGTGATGCATATTAAAAGGGTTACATGTGTCCAGTGGACACGTGTGTCAAATGGACAGCTATGTATGGGGCAAATGTTGTTCTAGGAACTGATTGGCCTTTTGTTTCCGTAGGGTGAGAGTGGGATGTGAGGGAAGGAGAGTAGGTATGCTCGTGGTGGATAGGTTGGGTAGGATGACAGACAAGACAGCATACAGGGTCAGTATATGACACATGTGGGGGGATACACCTTGGACGAGGAGGGGGTGTTCAGCAGTCTCAAGTCCATGATCCCTCAGATGGAAACAGTGGGACGGAGGTCCCCAGCTATGGGCAGCCACCACTGCACCAAAACTGCCGCAGAGGTGGCAGTGCTGGGATCTATCTAGGAGGGGCAGGCTCACCCTGTAAATGTGACACTCTGCCCTTGAGTTGGCATATCTGGCCTCAAAATCCCTTATTGAGCCCTCTATGCACCACATCCAGGACTGTACGACAGTGGACATGTTCCTGTCTGGACCTGCTCCCAAGGGCGACAAGCCCCATCCTCAGTGGTGGTTCCACCAGAAAGTGGTGCAGAGCCAACAGAGGTGGAGGTCCAAGGCTGGGCCCCAGATGTGCTGGTGCACAGTGCCATGGCCAGCTGAAGTGGGACAGGAGATTCTGCCAGGACCTCCAAACCCATACAGCCTATGGTATTGCAGTTTAAACACAGATATGGCTTAGTAATAGTCAACAGCATTCAGGATTACTTATAACAGCATGCATAGATATGACCATCAACCCAACACAACAGATGGTATACATTTGCAGAGGGAGCACAATGCATGCATATATACTGCATGACATCTTTACAAAGTGTAGAAGACTTGTGACTGCAGCTATGAACAGTGGTCCGTCATTGGCATGTCACTGAGAACCCCAGACAGTGTCTGTCATACCACTGTTTCATGTGACATATGTCCAATCAGGGATGCAATGGCAGTAACTCATTACTATCACCATGTACTGACTGCAATCCTCACACTATGCTCCTGCAGTTCACAGATGTGTGTTCAGTGAGTAACACAGGAAACAAATGGTTCCACACACCGACCAGTCCACAGGTGGCCCTACAGACGGAGGCCCTTCACAAACAGAGCACTGTCTTGTCAGTTTTAAAACATGCAGAATAGCCATTACCACACACAACTTGTTAAACTGGCAGTAGTCTCAATGAAGCATAGCTACACTTACATGCTGTAGTCATGTCTGGCACATCACCCTCCTGTCTTTAGGCTATTTCCCACTGTGTATGTTGTTTGAGGAACATCCAGATATCATTTGTGATGCCGTTTACCAAACACCAGATCCAGGTGCCACTCACAGTGACTGTCATGGGGAAACACCAACATGATGTTCCTAGATATTGTACTGTGTTTCCATGCGATTGGCTATGGGAACATCATCAAAGCTGTTTCACATGCAGTCAGCTAGAGAAGGACTGCAATAGATGTAGAGGCCATCACCTGATCATGACCATCACTTACAAAACACAAGCTGCTGCTGAGCAGGTGTACAACTCCACATCCACCAGAGAGTGTGTGGGAGGGACAGACAGAGGCAAAGTACATCAGAGAAGGGCTTGGAGACTAAAACCTAAGCATTGTCTGTCACACACCTACCAGTACAGGGGTCCAAACCCCTGACTGACTAGTCATTACTATTACAAGTGCATGCAGTTACTCCATGTGCCACAAAGCTGACATGTTGGCATGCTGTAAGAACATATATGTGTGTGCTGGTGAGCGACATCTGCAACAGAGATATAGTAGACATACATTAGGTGTAGCACACATGGCTGTCCACATGAACAGATGTCATTGTCAACACAACCACACTCTCTAATGGACTCACATTGACACACTTTACCAGGCCCACAAATACACTTCCTAACTACTTAGTTTGCCACACTGCAGTAATGCACAGGTACTACATGCACCACAGGGGATATCCAGAGGGTCTATGGGCTAGGGCATGTGAATGTGTCTGACATCAATCGGTATGCCAATGGGAGTTATACTGGGTGTGACTGTGGTTGGGAGCATCATACCCCACATGCAGACACAAGGTGCCAGTACTGACATGCATGTGTACATTGCTTCATGGATGTGTAGTGGTTGGCTGTGCAAGATGGATGTACAAGGCTGGGTAAGGGGTAATCCTTGACATTACGCCACCTGACAATGGTGTGAAGTGTGGTACAGGGGTGTAGTGTCTGCAATGTCCCACACAGATGGGTATTGTATGAACTGTCCTGACATTCTGGTTACCATTGTGCATGGCCATAGCTTGCAATGCATGCCATGTCTGTGTTTGATAGTCCTTGACATGTGCATTGCCTGGGATGTGCACGTCCCACAATAATGTGCAGTGACATGTACAAGTGTACCTGGTTTGGCTGGCACATGTTGTGTACACAGACTGTTATCCTCAGTTATGCCAATACTGGCCTGGTGTGGCAGGACCTGCTTATAGACAGCAGGTTGACCCTGCACCTGCATTGATAGCATGGTACAGGTATTCCCTGGTGTCAGTGACATCGATCCATACAGGGCACATGTGTAAGGCATTGTATGGCCTCTGTGGATCACATTTGATGGCATCACATATGTTGCAGTCATCCAGTGGGGAACATAGTAAAGGCACATTGTCCGCAATTATGTGCCAATTGTACTGCTGTACAGGGTGCCATGCCCTCTGCAGCCCACTGCAATCACACCATACCTACTATCTGTCATCCATGTGCAGGGTACTAGCAACATAGCGGGATATTCTGAGCAAGTGTGTTTGTGTATGACACATGGATTCAGAACGTATTCTGGGTAATAGTAGGGTTGTATATTTTGTTCACCAGGCCTTTTGTCAGATGTAGAGGTATGGCTTGCCAACACAGTCCCTTAGCTGACTGACATCTGTACTCCTCGTGAGGTGGACATTGTGACATATAATATGGACATCATATAGGAAAACTACAAATTCTGCTGCCTAACATATTCAGTGGTTAGACACAACCACCTCCACACAGGCTCTGACTGTCAGTCACATACACCTGCCATGTCTTGGAATGGAACCCCTACCTAACTAGTGTATCACATTACAGCATTACACAGTTACAGCACATGCTATGGAGATTATTGGGTAACAGCAGTCCCAGAGGTGTATTACTAGGTGGGTGACAACAGCAGGATTGCCAAAGGTGGTTATGTGAATTGTAAAGAGTGTGCATACTCTAAAAGGCATTGTTATTTTCTCAGGCAGAGAGACAGACACACACAGTTGGCCTCTCTTGGAATAGAAACCCTACCTAACTAGCTTATCACACTACAGCAATACACAGTTACAGCATGCGCTACTGAGAATCGTAGGGTACAGTAGTCCCAGAGGTGTATTTCTAAGTGTGTGACATCAGCAGGATTGCCAAAGGTGGTTATGTGAATTGTAAAGAATGTGCATACTCTAAAAGGCATTGTTACTTTCTCAGGCAGACAGACAAACACACACACACTTGGCCTCTCTTGGAATAAAACCCCTACCTAACTAGTTTATCCCACTACAGCAATACACAGTTACAGCATGCGCTGCGGAGAATATTGGGTTACAGTAGTTCCAGAGGTGTATTTCTAGGTAGGTGACATCAGCAGGATTGCCAAAGGTGGGTATGTGAATTGTAAAGAGTGTGCATATTCTAAAAGCATTGTTTCTTTCACAGGCACACACACACACACACACACACACACACACACACACACACACACACACACACACACACACACTTGACCTGTCTGGGATTAGAACATCTACCAAACTAGTTTAACACACTACAGCATTATGCAGTTACAGCACACACTATGGAGATTACTGGATTACAGCAGTCCCAGAGGTGTATTTGTAGGTGGGTGACATCAGCAGGATTGCCAAAAAAGGGCATTTCAAGTATACTGCAAGTTGTACATGTCTGTTACCTGCGTGTACCCACTGCTTACTGTCACAAAAACACATTTACACCTGCTTAAAAGTGTCTTATGCAGTACTAATTGACAGCATCAACAAAGCTTGCAGGTCTTGAATCATGGACCATGCACACTGAGGTCACTGGACGTACCACTATGCTATCTGGTTTGTATACATGTTGCATGGAGTCTATAATGCACATCTTACTACAGGTATTCCACAGTACTGAAAACAAATTGGACAGTCACTTTGTGTACATATGTACAGTACCCTTGAATGTTCTGTACTCTGTGAAACAACAAACACAAGTCTACACCTGTACAACTGTCACAACTATATAAATATATATATATATATATATATATATATATATATATATATATATATATATATATATATATGCACCTACGAGATGTGTACACACACATATATATATATATATATATATATATATATATATATATATATATATATATATATGTATATATATATATATATATATGTATATACACAGACACAGCTATATATATATATATATATATATATATATATATATATATATCTGAACACCCTTTGTGACACAGAAGGGTTCCAGAGGAACTAATGTACACAAAACAGAGGCATCGCTTGTGTTATAACATTTAAATCTTAAGCAGTTCACCAGATAAGGGATGATTGTTGTGTATGTGGAGTTAGGGGTGGGGAATGATGGCTAATGTAATCTACCCTGGGGATTTTGGAGTTAGGGTGAAGGAATGATGGGTATTGACTTACACCCCAGTGACCACTTCTGTGTCACTGCTCGACAGTGGCACAGGAAAATAATATACCCAACTGTAGCCGTGCTTGACTGTGTATTCTTTACCATTCCTAACTATGTAATACTTTGTAGACACCGGTCACCACAGATGGCTACCATGGTGTACTAAAAGACATTACACATGTGTATGCCTGGCTACAGGGTAGTCACACAGACAAACACGCACACACTTGCAGGTATTGTGCATACACGTCTTGCCTATGTAAATGATAATAAATGTATCACCAAACACCATCATACTAGGTGACTTCAATTACCCTAATATAGACTGGGAACACTACTCAAGCCCAAACACCCTAGCCCAAAAGTTCCTGGAATTCATAAACTCAAATGCCATGGAACAACTAGTCACCATCCCCACAAGAGGAGAAAACATACTTGATCTCATCATCACGAACATGGGAGCACAATGTTCAACACCGGAAGTATACCCCTCACTGGTGAGATCAGATCACAAACTAATCTCGCTGGAGGTCCTCATCCCACCCCCACCTGAAATAAAAAAGACCACAGTAAAGAACTTCTCGAAAGCCGACTTCACACTTCTAAAGACTAGTGTGGTCACCTTTAAGGCCCCCGAGCCGGCAGAAAACAGTACTCAAGCCGCTGAATCACTTACAAATGCCTTCTACCAGCACCTGCAGGACTGCATGGATAAGGCAATCCCAAGCAAAACAAAGACTCTTTGTACCAAAGGCAAGCGTCCAGTCTGGTGGACCCCAGCCATAAACAAACTCTACAACAAAGGAGGAAGCTACTACAAGATAGAGCAAAATCCTTAAAGGTAAGACACCCTTGATCACTATAAGTAAAAACTAAGAGCTCTCATAAAATCATCCAAAGCAAATTTTGAGAGAAAAATAGCTAAAGACTCAAAGACAATCATAAGGCCTTCTTTAGCTATGTTAGAAACCTGGGAGGAAACTCCCAGATATGCTCAGAACTAGTTCAAAATGATGTGAAGATTACTGATCCTACAGACATTGCCAACATACTGGCTGACAGGTTCAGTGCAAACTTCTCCCCCTCCCCAAAGGAGATATCTATACCAAGCGATTGCAGCCCCCAAACATCTCCAAGCCCAAGTGAGAACTGCTCTCTCCAAAGCAAAAACACAGCATCCATGGGACCTGATGGTGTCCCCGGCTGTGTGCTCCACGAACTCAATGAGGAATTAAACCCACAGCTAGGACAGCTGTTTAATCATAGTCTTACCTCTGGATACGTGCCCAGGAGTGGCGCACTGCAACTGTGGTCCCACTTCACAAAGCGGTGCCTCCACCGACCCTGGAAATTACCGGCCCATTAGCTTGACAAGCCTTATCTGCAAAGCCATGGAGAGGATCATAATGGACCTCATAAATAAAGACATAGGAATTTGCAGACTTTGGATCCATCCCAGTTTGGCTTTGTCAAAGGCAGATCATGCCTTCTAAACTTGGTTGACTTTTTGAAACAGTCACCAAAGCCATTGATGAGGAAAGGCAGTCCATACAGCCTACCTCGATCTGGCGAAGGCCTTGATACAATACCCCACTGGTATCATTGAAAAACTCATCAGCTTAAATGTTAACCCATACATCACAAGATGGGTTGCAAACTGGCTGAGTGACAGAACCCACAGGGTCAGAGTTGCTGGCGCCATGTCAGACTCAAAGCCTGTCACAAGTGGTGTACCACAGGGCTCAGTCCTGGGCCCACTCTTGTTTGGCATCTACTTTTCCGAAGTACAAGCAAACACAGGAGGGTTATGGCTGACAAAGTTTGCAGATGACTGCAAACTGGGCGCCATAGTAGAAAACACATCTGACACAGATATCCTTCAGAAGGTTCTCATAGAAATGGATAACTGGTGCCAGAGCCATGGCCTAAAGTTAAATGCCAAAAAATGCATAGTCATACCCTTCGGGAAAAACAAGGTTACCCCTAGCTACCAAATGGGTGGCAATCCACTGAGCACAGAAGAAGTTATCAGGGACCTGGGGACCCAGGTTGATAGTAGTCTGTCATTCGACACCCATGTAGCTAAAGTAGTTAGGAAGACCTTCTACATTGCCCACCTTATCATGAAGGATTCTCATCTAGATCAAGGGAGGTCATAGTCTCTATACTCATCACTCATCAGACCAATGATTGAGTACAATGCCCCATTGAATGTATCTGACCCGACACTTGCAGCAGCTGGAGGCCACAAAGTTCCTCACCAAAAGGATAAAGGGTCTCAAACATCTGTCCTATGCTGCCCGACTGAAAGAACTCCAGCTCTATTCAGTCACTTACCGCTTGCTCAGAGGTGACCTTTGCCTAACATACAAGGCCATGTCAAACCCAGATTTGATGAATATGCTTCACCTCAAAAAATCTAGATCCGTCAGAGCCACAAGGGCGGGAGACTTAAACCTCGACACAGCTATTAATAGGACGTTCTGGAGGGATAGATTCATCACCCAAAGACTCCCTATGCTGTGGAATAAAATCCCGGTATATGTGAGGCAGAGCACCTCGCTGGCCTTGTTCAAGAGAAATCTTGACCAATGGATGGAGATAGATATACCCCAGGGATTACCTCAGTGTCACTGCTCGACAGAGGCACAGCAAAATAATGGGTATAGTTCCCCATACTAAAGGGGTGGCGTAAGCCACAAAACTATGGGCTAGGTTTGTAAATGCCCTCTGGCAGATAGCCTAGTATGAACCTATGAACCTATGAACCTATAAAGGTAACTAGTACAGTGGTATGCAGTTGGGGTATGTGCTACAGAGCACATACAATTATACTTACTCTGATTCCACTTCTGAGCTGGGTGACATCACAGGACCGATTACTTGCAGTGGGGAAGGGGGGAGGTTTAGCAGTTGACAAGGATAAAGGCCAGTTCAAAAGGAGGTATCTCTTTGGAATGCAGCAAAACCCACTGTCATGACAGGATGCAGACACAAATATATACACACAACCATTTGCTGACACACACCAGGCATTTGTGGACACACACACACACACACACACACACACACACACACACACACACACACACACACACACACACACACACACACACACACATTTGCTGTCACACACACACAAACACACGCACACAGTTACCAGGGGTGGGATCAGAACTCCCACCTATTTACAGATCACTATTACAGTACTACACAATTATGAGACAGGCCACAGAGATTACACATTCCAAGGCAGTCAGACTGCCCTTCTAAGATTGAGGACAAGAACAGGGAGACTGACAGTCACAAAGTACATAGCTGTAAACCTGTGTGTTTAAAGTAGGTGTCCATTACAACCTGTATGCACAAACAAGACACATAATCTACAGGTAGGCCTGAGAGGTATAGTTGTAGCACAACAGGAACCTGAACTGGAGTATGGCCATCTGTGGAATGGACAACTTCTATCACTATACAGGGTTACAGTGGGCATGCTCATACACTTAGGTCACAGGGCTGTTTAGGATGCACTATGACTAAAACTACACAAGGTTATACTGGGCATGCTCATACACTTAGTAACAAAGGGCTTGTTGGATGCACTGACTCAAATTACACGAGGTGGCAGTGGGCACGCTCATGCACTTAGTAGCACAGAGCTGTTTGGGATGCACTCTGATTCTAAACACAGAAGGCCACAGTGTGCATGCTCATACACTTACATGTACAGAACACATTGTATTGGACTCCTATTGTAAACACATAGGTTTACAGCTATGTATATCTTACCTGTCAGTATATATGCACATCATAATGGTTTACTACCTGATACCTGTGTGTGGCCCATAAATGATATATCTGTGTCTGTGTATGTGATACACATGGATACATGTACAAGAAGTAATGACATATATAAGTTAAGTATATGCATTCATGCATGTGTGGACGTGACAGACAATAGGTTACCTGGGTCACACAGGTGGATGCTACCTACAGCATGTGTCACACACCTTGCTGCCCTGAAAGGCATAAATTGATAGCAGGTTGTGGACAGTGGCATTATCCGTGGAACAGAGGCATGTGCAAGCAAAATGTGTGAGCCACATTGTGTAATGGTACTGAGGTGCAGGTGTCAAGATGACCTCTTTCGGCTGTGGTAGTAGTTGTCATTATTAGCAGGACTGCTACCCTAAGTATATATCACATTGGTCATATACACAATTTCTGCTGCTGTCCATCACCTTACATGAGGCATTTGCTACCAAGAACATTACTGCCACTTGCAGTGATGTCATGGTATGAGTGGCAAATGCTAGACCAAAACAATGAGCCAATGTCTTGCAGTTATTATGAGGTTGTCCAGTGTCTGTCATTCCAGGCTGTCATGACTGAACAACAAGCCTTCAACACAGAGCACATACATCCATGTTTCACGTGTGTGTGGATAATACCTAGGTCTCATTTTCCCATAAAGCCGCATTCCAAAGCAAATGTCATACAGCCAGAAGTAATACCCTGACACCTACAAGACAATTGTATTGGATGCTTATGCTAACCAGTGCTAGATGTGTGGCTTTAGTAATTCATTTGCTCAATGTAGAACCTACAATGGGGAATACTAACATCTGTGTAGTGAGGAACACCTGGCTGAAGGCTCTGTAGTGCACAATTGCACTGCCACCATTAAACTCAGATACAGACATGTGGGCCTTAACAGTGGTATGGACCATTCCAGGTGGTGGTGCACACATATTCATAAAAGTTACTCACATGTAAAGATCACTACTCTGACATAATGCATCACAGATGAGTCATGTACAGTTGACAGTGGCAAATGCTGCATTATAGGTTGTATCCTTATATACATCCACCACCTTGTCCCCAGACTACCAACACACATCCATATGTGGTATGACATAGTATGGTAGACCACCAGATAACCCTCGATTGGTGGACTGTACCTAGGCCTACATCAACTGTGCAAAGTACCCATGTACAGACACAGCTGCATAATGTGTTATGCAATGAAATAATACCACTGTTTTTACCAGCTCCGTTGTACACATACCAGGGTCCCTCAGATGGTGTCAGGATTAACACGGTCTACTGTTGCTGTACACCAGTAAACAACACCCTCATGGTTGGATATGACCTAACTGTATCTGCCCTGGATATGTACATCCCACACTCATACAACATAAATGACATTGCCATAGCTTTCGTTATCCTTTCTACATACAGGTGGCTACAGTCATTACACACGTGCACATGACAGATAGCATGCTAACAATACATAAGGTTTGATATCTATGTTAACAGAGGTAATATTCCCTCTCTACTGGTCACCCATGACACCTATCATATCATACAACACCCCATGAGGCATGTATGTCTTTAGACATGTCCACCTAATGCAAAGCCTACAAACATGCCCAAATAACCGGATCATAGGACCTACACAAGGCTTGTATTGACAGACTTAGGGAAATCCAGCTCTGGTCTGTATGTTCCTGAGTAGTCACAGGTAATATGTTCATGACATGTACAGCCATGTGTGGCCACAGCTCCTACATATACCCCATATCAACAATTGCAAGCCATGCATGTTGTGTGCTGTCTGGACATTAGCCTTAGTATCACAATAGCCAGTACATGCTGGGGTGAGATGTTTTCAAGCCACAGACCTCGCACATGCTTGAATGAGTGTACTGCCTAGCTCTAACAGAGCACATTGCTGGCACTCTTCCAGTAAACATGAGATGTGTGTGGCAAATATGATCTGCTCACTGACCATTGACCATTACAGTGCCCTGGCTTCACCATGGCACTGTCAAGTAACAGTTTGTAGGAGCATGACATGGAATAATGCTGTGTGTGTCTTGCTGATATGTGTTGTTGTCATACATGTACACTTGGCTACTCAGTGAAGGCAGTGGTGTCCTACCAGTTCATGAATACAACATCCATTATGGTGTAATTCTCTGCTATGTTTCACACATGGCATGGGGAAGGTGTGGAATGTATCCTCTTGACCTGCTAGAGCACTTACTGATGTAGACCGTATATGTGTACATGTATTGATGTTTGTGTAGATTCCATGTGTGTGCAGTGTCTGATGTCTGAAGGTGACTGTTGTCTTAGTACATCATGCTGTTGCAATACAGTCTCAAAATTGCCAACTGTATATGGTGATATGCTCTAAGTACAGTAAGCCATACATGAGGTATGGAGAGTTGTTTAGACATGACTACTAAGTGGTGGGGCTTCTTTGCAGATGAATGATTATTGAGGACAGCTCACTGGTGTGCTACAACCAGTCCTACAGTAACCCATGTAACTGCTAAGGTCAGGTTTGGTTAATTGAAGTAGAAGACAGACAACGTAGAATGCTGTAAGGGTGACATTGAAGGCAAACCTCATGACACCTTTAACAGTAATACCTCCCCTGTGCATATATTGTGCATATATCAGCACAGTTGGCAAAGGAAAGAGTCAGTAAGCTTTACACCGGATGAGATAGTGCTATACTTCTGTAATACCTATCATGAGATAGGCAGGTGTTTGATTCACAGTACTGGCACATGTGGGTGTGTGTGTGTGTGTGTCCATATGTGTCACGTATGGTTGGGAATACATCCCACATGTTATCACCCTCCTGAACACTGTTGTTGACACCAGTACAGAGTGAAGTGTAGAAAAAAAGGCATAGGCAGGTGGTTGAACCTCACACATGCAAAGTGTCTATATGTGTGTGACATAGGTGTATATCTTTGTGAATGCCACAGTGTGTGTGTGTGTGTGTGTGTGTGTGTGTGTGTGTGTGTGTGTGTGTGTGTGTGTGTGTATGGCTGTCCATGTGTATGGTTGTCTGGTCCCTGGAGTGAGGCTGTATTTTACCATAGTGAAATGTTAATGCCCCCTCCCCCCATCCACTCAATGCAATCTAGCATCCCTGTTGATATCATCAATCATAGACGGGCATTCTAACTGCCTGTTAACATGTACACCCTGGGGTGTGACCTGTTGTTACATAGCCTACTGATGGAACCCCCTCCTCACATACACTCACTGCACTGTAGTATCCCTGTTGATATCCTCAATCTTAGGCCATTCCAACTACCTGTACATGTGTAATCTCTGTGGCGCATCTTGTAATTGCGTAGTACTATAATGATGATATGCACATAGGCAGGGTTTCTCATCCAAACACCGGCAACTGTGTGTGTCAGAGTGTGTGTTACTGTGTCTGGGAATCCCTAAGTGTGTGGATGTGTCTGTGTTTGCATGCTGTCATGGCAGTGGGTATTACTGCTTGCCAATGAGAAGCCACTATTTACACTGGCCTTTACCCTTGTCATCCGGCATACCACTCTTTTACCTCCTCCTTCTATGGATGTGATGACTCTGAACACAGTAGCTTACTACACAGCTATCATGCTCTTGCATCATTAGAACAGTAAACATAATTGAAACATGTGAGAATATAACTGTGATGTGGAAGCTACAAAGTGCATGCAGGTATTGTCATACTGACCTGTGGGTAGTCAACATGTACATAGAGGACACTAACCGCAAACACCGACATCCCCGCCACATGCAACTACACCTGAAAGAGGAAGGCAGAACGTCAAGATCAACATGCTGTTAGTGTTGTTCCACATGATACATACTGTCAAACGTACAAAATGCACTGTACAACTGCAATACATGGTATGTCTGCTGCCTGCCAACACTACTCAACAATATTAATCTACAATTATCTACCTAGTATGTTCACCCTGTGCATCAGACCATATGAGCATGTCCCTGCACCGATGGTGTGAATGACAGGGATGCGGCACAGGCATCATCATTTGCACAGAGTGATAATATTTGCCAGAGGCCTAGGCTGCACCATTGAATGACATCATGTGTGTGTGTTAGGGCCTGTGATATCACTGGGCGTGTGTGGATGTTATGCGTTTGTATGTTGAGGTGTGCTACATTTGTTTCCGGTATGTGTGTGTATATGCATGCACATAGGTCTGGCATGTGGCTGGACTACACAGGGGTACTACTGACAGCTGCAGACTGTACAAGGCAGGTTTCACAGTTCACGGTGTCCGGTCATGGCCACATGACCTGCATCTGCCAGGAGTTGTACGGGCACTACCAGGCAGAGGTCCAGATTTGGTACTGTCTGATGACACATATCCACTGGAATCGTGTCCCTGTTGGGACCATCCAGTACCATGTGCACATGGCCTGCTGTGTCCTGGTGTGGACTGCAGAGCACCAGCTGCACTGCTGCTGCTATTGCCACTATGGAAGTGGGCATGTGCAGTAGCATGTTCACGTAGACCTTCAACAGGTGATGTAGCTGACCTACATCCATGTGCCCGACACCTCACTCCCACCAGATGTTCCAGCACAGACATTCCATGCTCGAGGATTGACATGCCACGGTCAAGGACTCCCACCATGTCACCCAATCGTCTATCCAAAACATCTGCAAGATGATGGTGAGCATTTGAAAGTGCCTGGATGTTGTCAGTTAATGAATGGACAGCAGCCCTCTGAAGCCTCAGACCTACTCTGTTGTGCCATTAAGCACATGCCTGTGCCTCCATTACAGCCTGAAACATGCGTCTGGTGACTCCAGCTGATGTGCTTTGTCTCACAGGGGCATGTTGGCCAGTGATCCTAGTACAAGCAATGCTGGACACATGCCTGTGTGGGACTTCACAAGTCAGTTGACTGGGATCATGGTGTGCAGGCACACCTTCCATAGTCTCCACACTTCCCTGTTTCATGCTAGCATCCACCAACTGTCCTTCCTCTATGGCCAGTGATGATGGGGTATGTATAGGCAGGGGAACTGTGTGCGAGGATGAGGGGGAGACAGGTGGAATGGCAACCAATGGCACAGATTCAGCCCCTGACAACCCTGCCTGTGCCTCAATCATAATATCATCATCACTGCTAGAGTCTGTGGGGACACTAACATCAGGTGGACCACAGGAGGGCAACACACCTACATCAATACCTGTGAGGGGAAGACAAGAATTGTACATTACAAGTTATAACAGACACACACACACACACACACACACACACACACACACACACACACACACACACACACACACACACACACACACACACACACACACACACACACACACACACACACATGCTACATGCAGGTGATATGGCAGATGGCATTCAGCTTTGACAATTATAGTTTCAGCTTAGACAATTATAGTGGTAGTTATCATTCATCCCTGAGTTGCACACAACAGCATGCATGTATTATAGCAGACAGCATGCACCTTACACAATTATAGTGGTGGTTAGCATACATACCTGTAGCGCACCATTTGTGTTAGTAGCCTATGCCCCATACCTGCAACACAATGCATGCACTTTGCACTGTTGCACTGCACTGCCATGGTGTGTGCAACATACACCACATGTTAACAGATGATCACTGACCTTTGTACATCTGCCACTGATGCTATGTGTTGGCCGCTGCCCCTATGCGTGAGGACATGAGCAGTAGGGTATGTCGATTGCATACTATGTTTGCCTGAGCCCAAGCTTGCATATCTCTCCCAAAGCAGTGCATGTCTGTTCAACATTATTCTGCCTACCCCTGAGCTGAGTCTAGACATTGTGCATGTGGCTGTACACACATGTTTGCCATGGCGGTCCCTACTTTGCAATGGTGCCACAGACAAGCACAGGTTTACAGTACACCGGCATGCTGTGTGGTGTGTGACCTTGACAATCACATGTAGTATGACATGTCTTCTGCTAATGTGTTGAATGACATACATACATGTGTAACACAATGGTATCCTTTCCAATCTGCAGTACGGTAATGGTGTCCCAATGCAGGGACGTGTTATACTAACATGGGCCTTCAACTGATGCAATGTTGTCTGTCCAACCTACAAATATGCAGGGACATACTGCACATTGAGCGGATGTGTATAGCCATTTCAGGGCATCATGTGGCTTCACAATTGCTATACAG
Source organism: Protopterus annectens (assembly GCF_019279795.1). Classification (NCBI taxonomy): domain Eukaryota; kingdom Metazoa; phylum Chordata; order Ceratodontiformes; family Protopteridae; genus Protopterus; species Protopterus annectens. The sequence goes on from NC_056726.1 coordinate 1,941,355,281, forward strand.
TGTGAGCTACTTATACAGTTCATAGCCATGACTATGTTCACATACAATACATATCTAATGTGGCATGTGACCCACATCACTGAGGTGTATACACACTAAACCCTAATGTGGAATATGTGGCACAGGTCACAGAAGGGTATACAGATGACACCCCTGCACATCTGCAACCATATTACTGATGCCTGGGAACTATGCCCACACATGGCTAACTTAGCAGTACTCTATCCCACATGCCATCTGTGTACCTCACATACATGAGGAGCAGGCAGGACAGTGATGTTTGACACCAGCAAGGTGAATGTACTGTATCTGTGGCCTGATGTGGTTGCATGTGTATGTTGTGCAACACATGTATGTATTTGGATACTGTATAGGTGAATGCTTTCATGTCGTGACACACTCAAGATGTTCAAGACATGTTATGTGGTGGTTTCCTGTTATGCCTACACAAGCTGTGCACAGGCCTGTATGATGTTTAGTGCTCCACATCTGCAATATCATCATTACAGAAAGGCCATAGTTGTATTGTGTCAAGCCAGTGTACAACAGGTTGTACAGACATGTACACCACTTCTACTGTGTGTGTTGCTTCATGTCTCTGGTCATCCTCCATGGCCATGTGTACACATGTTCTGTCCAATGGTTGTGATGGCAATCTTATTTCACATGTCAGTGTTATCCCATACACCCATAGAAGTCATATGCACCACCGAGGACAGTGTTATGCAGACAAAGGGTGGTATGTATGGGATGTGAGACATGTTTTGCAGGATAGTTGAGCAGTGTTGCAGTCAGCCCACTACATGTCATGGACATGTCAGATAGCACATGACATTGTGTGACATTCTTAGCAAGCGTATAATCCACAAGGGTGTATCCTGTGGGCAGGTCATACTTCAGCTCCAACACATTTAGAGTGTGTGCACACATATGTTCTGCACAGTACTGTTTGTATTCCCAACATGTGTAATGCTGATATGTAGTACCTGTCCCTACAGTGGAACACACCTCCACCATTGTATGCACTGTTGTCCACACATCTGGCAATGACAGTTTGGAAGGTTTAGTATAGGTGTTTCATATAGTCTTCAATTGTTTCACATGGGTAAACAATATGATGCATTGCAGGTCTGACCAGTGTCCATTAACAGGACCATGATACATTATGTGTACATGTGTTATGGCAGATAGCATGCAATTAATATGTTCCATGCATTATCAAGCCTGGTAAATAATAATCTCATCTGACACAGGCTGCTGTCACTGCAAAATGCCAGAGGTACCTAAATAGGAGTGTCACAGCAGTAACATCATTTACCACACCTGTGTGATAGCTACAGGGTGCAATGTCCATGTTAGCACATAAGCCAGTACAATACCCTATAATATGGAGTATTCACATATGTGCATACATAGAGTAGCAGACTACAGTATGTGGCATGTGTGCATACATGCCCTGCATATGATGTTACATTACATATTGTACAGTAACATATGTAACTATGTGAAATATAGTTGTGTTATATGTGCAGTAGTGACTTACCAGGCAACTCCAGGCTCAGAGGTTGAGAGACACCCACCTCCACAATACCAGCTAAAGCTTGTAGATGGAGGTCTGCAGGTGTCCCCCAGTTGGCTAGTAGCTCCTTGGTATGTGTGAGTGGGGGCTCGGTGAGTGACCCCCCCACCTGTTGCACCTTATTCCCTGGTGATTGCATTAGCACGCTGTTTGCCCATCTAATGAGGTTAGTGCAGTGTTGGAGCACCTGCTGATAGGTGCAATTGTGACTGCCAACATCATTTACCCTCCTGCAGAGTTCCTCCCAAAGGGCATCCTGCTGCTGTGCATCCTGTGGCACATGGCTGAAGAGTGTTTTGTGGTTGTCGAGGAGGTATGGGACGAGGAACTCATCCTGCAAGCAGCTGTATTCCGGCAGTCTGCTACGTGGCATACCTGGAAGACATAATGATGGAGACAGGTCACAGTAACTCACAGAAAAGTACAGCAGTACAGCTGAACATACATGTGTATCACATTTGTTAAGATTACAAATACGTCTTTGCAAATCTACATGACACTAACACCACTGACATGTATAAGTCACATACATTTAACACTTACTGGTGATGTGATGTTATCACCATATATGTGTTTGCCATGTGATGACATTGCTCATACACCATGTGGATGTTGTCTTGATGTGGGTATGTCTGTTTGCTTGTACTGGTGTCTTTACCTATCAGCACATATCTGGATGTGTTCACATTAATGCAAATGACCTTAATGTTGTGTATATGTCACATATATAGTCATACGTATAATTTAGGGACATGACCTGTGACCCTGCAGACTTGCAAGCATGTATGTGTTTTGCCATAAACATCTACATGGCACTGTACAGCTGTGTCGCATCCTGCCATGGGTTGCCTGTGTTGCACATGTGTAACACATGGGGCAATACCTAGCCTGATGGTATTTGCAGGGTTGGATATCAACTATAGCATGTATGGTCATAGTGATCTAGTAGGCTATATGATCTGGGCCATTTATGAGCCTAGGCAGACAAGTTACCTAGCTGTAGGCAACAAACAGGTAAGTTTCAGGGGCCAGTTCAAGCAGTGTCACAGAACTGATGCACAGGATTACTGATATATTTGGCATGTGGTCATCACACCATGTCACAGAGAGGGGCGATGTGCAGCTTCACTGGACAGGGATGCATAGTATGGCAAAAGTATGTTAAGTGTATGAGACAGAGATCTGTCAGGCATGTTGTGATCCTTGTACTAGAAAGGTGGATGTCCATGAAGTATGTGTTTATTTGGGATCAGGATGTGTTAAGTGTAGCATGTTCAACACCTCCGGGTTGGATATGGCTTTATTCAGGGTAGGCTGCATGCTACATAGTGCAGCTAGGGGGATTGGGAAGGGCAGTGTAGGCCATCTACACATGGGCACTAACCCTTAAAGGTAATATGTGATCTATTATGGGTCACATGGGTGTTAAGTATGGCTGGGCAATTATCTCTATATTCCTGGATGGTACCCTGTCATGATTAGGGGTGCCACATATGACTACCTGTCTGGTGTGATGAAGTAACTATTAAAGGAAAGAGTACTGTCCAGCTGCATCCCATACACACAGTTGCCATTACGTTGACCGCTGCCTAAGTGGTAGTTCATGGGTACAGGATTTGTAACATAGGGGATGACAATGCAATACTTAGCTGTCAGATTGTGGCCATACGCCACACACCATACATCTGACATACTAAGGCCCTTCTGTATGTTGAACGCAGCACACATTGAGTTGACTATAGTGCCTAGTTCATAGTCATTTGCAAACATCAACAGGCTGATGCCTTCTGTGTTAGTCTGTGTGGTATAGATAACAAAGAGGGGGAGTACCAGGAATGAACCCTGTATTACTGTGGCTGACACTGGTTTGATGTGCGTTTATTAGCCAGACACCTTCTGTAGTGTTGGTTCTGCCAGCAGTCCAGTTGCCAACCACTCCTGTGACATAGGAATATACACCTAGTTTACTGAGTGTAGCTGGAACACAGTATGGGTGATGGTGTCCTATGACCTGACAAGGTCATGATATGCAGTGTGAATCAACCCTACTGTCATCTACATCTGTACTGAGTACATCAAATACGTTGATCACAGTTCATGGCCTTCGAGACCAGACTCAGCAGGGTAGTTGTGCACTATTTCCCATTATCAATGGTGTCTCCCCCTTTGTGGGGTGTGATAACTGTTGCTGTGCACCATTCAGTGTGTACACAGCCTGACATGGAACTATGATTGAACATGATGTGTATGTGGATAGCTGAATGTTCTTACATTTGTGTAGGATACACCCTGGGATGTTGACAAATCCCATGAAAGCTGTATGTATGGCTTTAGAGAGTGCAGCTTGTACCTGCATAGTCGTTATTGCAGGGACACTGTAGTGTACATGGATATATTACTAAGTGTACCTGTTGGGGTGGAGGTGGGAGTGGGTTTAGGTTCTCCAAGACCCTATCTGGATGAACGGGTGCTATTTCTGTAGGTGCAGTACTTCCCATGCCATAGTGTTGTGCAGCACGGCAGTTCTTATTGTTGCCATTACAATTAATGAGAAAACAAAACAAACCAGTAAAATTCCAAAAAAGTGAACCATGAAGTGAAACACCAAACGAACAGATGCTCGACTAAAAAATCACTGTCGTGCAAAGTAAACAATGCCAGGGAAAACCTCTCAAATGGTCCAAGGAAAATTTATTTAAAGCGCTTTTCGTTTGCCTCCTAGGCAAACTTCTTCAGAAAACATTATTTCAACAGTTAACAAACGTTAAATAGTGTGACATCATGTTGAAATTGAAACCAATTAACAACAAGTAATTGGTGTTGTACTGTTAAAGTTAAACACATTTAAAAATGATGATAAATAATTAAATCAAATAAATCCTGTTGAAAACAACAAGACAAGTTATTAAATTTTAAACATTAAAAGACCTACATAAAAAGTCACTATAAACTGCCTACATAAACCGAATATGCATTAAAAAAATAATAAATAAATACAAAACATCCTTTAGGCAGGCTGGCTGAAACACATATCCATCAAATTCAAATCCCATTAGTCATGGATTCATAATAAAAGAAATCAAAAAGTACAAAAATATATATAAATCAAACGGAAAATAAATGTAATCTGAACATACCTAAAAACTTGAAGGTCATGCAAAAGTCCTTTAAATTAAAACCAACAAAGCGACTGGTCAGTGTGTTAATGCTTAAGTCAATACCAAAAAACTATAGAGCAAAACATGAAATGTAACCCCAAAATGTATCTACTAGAGATGCCCACTCTAAGAAACAACACTTGAACTATCTTTTTAAACTTAAAATGCGAAGGACACTGGAAATGGAACAAGCTTCATTCAAACCTGGCATATGGTACACTTCTAATCTAATTTGCCAATGTAGTTCCTTTTCCAGCAACCTAAGCTGTGCTGGCCCACCTCTACTGTCCTGTACTACTTGTTCAATTCCAATAAATTTAAAATGGTGAGTGGGGTGGTCCAAGATGTGCCTAGCCAAAGCATTTGTTTCCTTGTGTTTCCTTATAGCATACATGTGTTCATATATGCGATCCTTGAGCTTACGCTCAGTCTTACCGATGTAAAACTGTGGACAATTTTGGCATTGGGCCAAGTAATCCAGCATGGTAGAGTTACAGTTTACCCTACATTTTAAATGGAACTCATGGTTTTGGGCAGAAAATCTATTTGATTCCTGAATAAACTTGCAATAATTGCAAGACTGGCACTTAAACATGCCTGGTGTTCGTGGTTGTAAAGGTTTCTGTTCAAACCATGATTTGAGGTTCTTGGCCTTTCTATATGTCACTTTTGGAGAGGAGCCCAATTTAGAAGAGACTAATGAGTCAGCCCTAAATAGACGCCAATTCTTATTAATGATATGCCATAAACTAGAACTGTCAACTGAGAATGTAGTAATAAATCTAGGCAGTTCTAGCCGATCAGATGTTGTAATACTATCTGAATGCTGCTCCAAAATTAGTGAAACCGTTGACATGGGCGTAATATGAGTTTTGACTGGTAAAAGAGGCTCATAAAACTTAGATGACCTTTTCTGTGAAACCTCACTAATAAGGTCATCGACCAATTTAGGAGGATGGGCACGGCTCAAAAACATCGTTTTCATTAGTGCACACTCCTCCAGAAAGTCCTCATCCTTATTGATCATTCTCGCAGCTCTGACCAGTTGCCCCTTGATGACTGCTCGTTTTTGTGAAAACGGATGACAACTGGTGAAATGCAAGAAAGTGTTAGAATAAGTTGGTTTCCGATGGATTAGGGCTGAAAAACAATCTGCTTCTAGGTCCTTAAACAACATGATGTCAAGGTAGGAAATCCTCATGGTATTAAAGGATGAGGTAAATTCCAAAAAGTTGGTGGTACCATTCAAGTAAGCCACATAATCAACTGCTTGAGCTTCACTACCCTTAAATAGAATAAAGATGTCGTCTAAAAAACGTGTATAATACCCCAGATGTTCCTTATAGGAGTGATGTTCGAGCACAAATTGATGTTCCCAGTTGGCCATAACTAATTTGGCCACACTTGCGCCACAAGGTGAACCCATGGCTACTCCAATGTTTTGCATGTAAAAGTTCTCTCCAAACATAAAAAAATTGTTAGACAAAACCAGGTCAAGTAGTTTACTCACAAGAGAAATTTCAAAACTACTCGCTTCTCTGGCTCTCAGTCTAGCACAAACCCACTCAACAGCCACATCATGGGGAATACTCGTATATAAGTCCTTTACATCGATAGTGAGGAAGTTGAAGTGGTGTTGAAATTCAATATTGTTGATTTTTGCCAGAAATGACCATGAATCTTTACATATTTGGGTTTCTAATTTGATGAATTTCTGCAAAATACTGTCAACCACTTTAGCACAAGCGTAAGAGGGTGAGCCTCGACTATTGATCAAAGGACGCATTGGTGGGTCAATTAAATCCTTATGCATTTTAGGTATGCCAAAAAGATAAGGATATCTTGGAAAAGATGTGAACATGTAGTCATATAAATGTTGATTAATCCACCCCTCAAGGAACATTTCCTCAATATTATCTTTAATAATTTTATATGATTTATTCACCTCACTCCTGGAACTTAAAATGTAAGCTGGTGGTTTCAGTAGGAACGTCATTTGTTCAAAATAATCATCTTGGTTGAAAATTACCACACCCCCTCCCTTGTCCGGTTTGCAAACACGCACATTATGTGATCGAAAAATAGACAAGCATTCAGTCTCACTAGTACTAGTTGGTACCACTAGCAAACAGGGCCCATCTTTAACACTCCTGATATCCACCTCACACATTTGCTCAAACGTAGACAATAGTGGGTGGAGAGGTGGATTAAAAGTACTAGGTATGTACAATTGGTTACTTACTTCAGAATAAACATTACCACCCATCATTAGTTGGAAATTGAGCTTTCTAGTAAATAACTTTACGTCAATAATAGCGTTTACAATATCGAAACGCTGTTTAGGAACATAAGTTTGGCCTTTGGCCAACAAATCAGCCATGGCAGTAGTGACCGTCATTTGGGAAAAGTTGCACACTTTGAAGTCACCAGACGAGTTTAAACAAACCACTGGCCCAGACAATAAGGCTAGTTCACTGGTGTTGTTAGTGTTATCCAAGTCCGATACAGTGCAACCTGGTGAATGTAAAATTGAACTATTGTCCACAAGTGAAACCGTGTCGATGTTAAGTTGGGAAGGAAAAACAGATGTTACCTGTTGGTCCTTCCCTGGTTGGAACAGTTCGACCATTGACTTCTCGATTTGGGTTTGGCACCTAAAAAATTATTGTAATCATCATGCATATCATTGTTAATTCTACCATTACCATTGTTTCTGTTTTGTAACCGTTCACTCCTACGGAGTTCAACTGGTGGAAATTCAGCTCTCTCAATACCAGACACCTCCTCAATCTGTTCAGTATTGGAAAACATTATGTCTGAGTCAGTATTGAAAGTAGTAATCACGTTATTAGAGGGAGCTCTCGAAGTTGCTTTCCAGATGAATAAGGATTTAATTGACCCACCAATGCGTCCTTTGATCGATAGTCGAGGCTCACCCTCTTACGCTTGTGCTAAAGTGGTTGACAGTATTTTGCAGAAATTCATCAAATTAGAAACCCAAATCTGTAAAGATTCGTGGTCATTTCTGGCAAAAATCAACAATATTGAATTTCAACACCACTTCAATTTCCTCTCTATCGATGTAAAGGACTTATATACGAGTATTCCCCATGATGTGGCTGTTGAGTGGGTTTGTGCTAGACTGAGAGCCAGAGAAGCGAGTAGTTTTGAAATTTCTCTTGTGAGTGAACTACTTGATCTGGTATTGTCTAACAATTTTTTTATGTTTGGAGAGAACTTTTACATGCAAAACATTGGAGTAGCCATGGGTTCACCTTGTGGCGCAAGTGTGGCCAAATTAGTTATGGCCAACTGGGAACATCAATTTGTGCTCGAACATCACTCCTATAAGGAACATCTGGGGTATTATACATGTTTTTTAGACAACATCTTTATTCTATTTAAGGGTAGTGAAGCTCAAGCAGTTGATTATGTGGCTTACTTGAATGGTACCACCAACTTTTTGGAATTTACCTCGTCCTTTAATACCATGAGGATTTCCTACCTTGACATCATGTTGTTTAAGGACCTAGAAGCGGATTGTTTTTCAGCCCTAATCCATCGGAAACCAACTTATTCTAACACTTTCTTGCATTTCACCAGTTGTCATCTGTTTTCACAAAAACGAGCAGTCATCAAGGGACAACTGGTAAGAGCTGCGAGAATGATCAGTAAGGATGAGGACTTTCTGGAGGAGTGTGCACTAATGAAAACGATGTTTTTGAGCAGTGCCTATCCTCCTAAACTGGTCGATGACCTTATTAGTGAGGTTTCACAGAAAAGGTCATCTAAGTTCTATGAGCCTCTTTTACCAGTCAAAACTCATATTACGCCTATGTCAACGGTTTCACTAATTTTGGAGCAGCATTCAGATAGTATTACAGCATCTGATCAGCTAGAACTGCCTAGATTTATTACTACATTCTCAGTTGACAGTTCTAGTTTATGGCATATCATTAATAAGAATTGGCGTCTATTTAGGGCTGACTCATTAGTCTCTTCTAAATTGGGCTCCTCTCCAAAAGTGACATATAGAAAGGCCAAGAACCTCAAATCATGGTTTGAACAGAAACCTTTACAACCACGAACACCAGGCATGTTTAAGTGCCAATCTTGCAATTATTGCAAGTTTATTCAGGAATCGAATAGATTTTCTGTCCAAAACCATGAGTTCCATTTAAAATGTAGGGTAAACTGTAACTCTACCATGCTGGATTACTTGGCCCAATGCCAAAATTATCCACAGTTTTACATCGGTAAGACTGAGCGTAAGCTCAGGGATCACATATATGAACACATGTATGCTATAAGGAAACACAAGGAAACAAATGCTTTGGCTAGGCACATCTTGGACCACCCCACTCACCATTTTAAATTTATTGGAATTGAACAAGTAGTACAGGAAAGTAGAGGTGGGCCAGCACAGCTTAGGTTGCTGGAAAAGGAACTACATTGGCAAATTAGATTAGAAGCGTACCATATGCCAGGTTTGAATGAAGCTTGTTCCATTTCCAGTGTCCTTCGCATTTTGAGTTTAAAAAGATAGTTCAAGTATTGTTTCTTAGAGTGGGCATCTCTAGTAGATACATTTTGGGGTTACATTTCATGTTTTGCTCTATAGTTTTTTGGTATTGACTTAAGCATTAACACACTAACCAGTCTCTTTGTTGGTTTTAATTTAAAGGACTTTTGTATGACCTTCAAGTTTTTAGGTATGTTCAGATTACATTTATTTTCCGTTTGATTTATATATATTTTTGTACTTTTTGATTTCTTTTATTGTGAATCCATGACTAATGGGATTTGAATTTGATGGATATGTGTTTCAGCCAGCCTGCCTAAAGGATGTTTTGTATTTATTTATTATTTTTTTAATGCATATTCGGTTTATGTAGGCAGTTTATGGTGACTTTTTATGTAGGTCTTTTAATGTTTAAAATTTAATAACTTGTCTTGTTGTTTTCAGCAGGATTTATTTGATTTAATTATTTATCATCATTTTTAAATGTGTTTAACTTTAACAGTACAACACCAATTACTTGTTGTTAATTGGTTTCAATTTCAACATGATGTCACACTATTTAAAGTTTGTTAACTGTTGAAATAATGTTTTCTGAAGAAGTTTGCCTAGGAGGCAAACGAAAAGCGCTTTAAATAAAATTTCCTTGGACCATTTGAGAGGTTTTTCCTGGCATTGTTTACTTTGCACGACAGTGATTTTTTAGTTGAGCATCTGTTCGTTTGGTGTTTCACTTCATGGTTCACTTTTTTGGAATTTTCTTACAATTAATGACACAGCTATAGAATGCTCGTTGCTTGGCCTCATAATATGTGGCTGATTAGTTTCACAGTAGCTTTGTGTGGTTTTATATGGTGTATCTGCATCTTACTGAGGCTGACCAGGGACCACCTACACTCAAGTATGTTCACTCTTGCAACAGTTACTACCTTCTATGGTACAGTTTAAAGCATGGTACCACCAGTTTGCCTTCTTGTTTGTGTTGTGTTGAATCCTGGTTCTGTTTCAATGGCACGAAATTTGCACATATGTGACTGCTTAAGGTTCATTTGTGTAGGATTCAGCATTTGCACATGCATTGTCCATCTACATGGGTGCCATGACAGTCACCACTCTGCTCTTAGGAAACATAACATTGGCATTGGAGACTAACTATATGTAGCATACTGTTAGCCCTGTTTGTGTGACTACTGTGATCCAGGTCAGTGGGGTCGATGGAATCCAACATGCATTGAGCGCAGATGTTGGTACATGAGGAGTCTTCCCAATTCATAATGGAATAGAGAGTAGCCATTATTATAGTTCTGTCTCAGACCTAATCTTCCCCATTACAGCACATTATGACAGTTGGGAAATCCGCGGCCTGGTGGGTGATCTGTCTCAAGGTGCAATTTGAAATCCACTGTGGCACAAAGGTAGTTGCTCAGGATAATGCATCTGAAGTTATGCAAGTGCAACTAGCGTGGGGTTGTACATATCCTTCACGAATATGGACACACCTGCGGCCCATGCATTCCAATAAAGGATAATGGGCAAGAGGTGAGGTATATGTTATAACATGGTCATGCAGGTGTGCTCTCCAGAGCATTGAGACATGTCTCAGCCACTGCACAGATATGTTCTCCATGTTAGGGATTGACATATGTGTGTCCGTATAGTGTTTCTGACATATATCATTGTGTAGCGAGACCCACAGTTTATTGCTTGGCTGTCCCTGTAACAGCAGTGGACCTCCACTTGAAGTGTGCATGATGAAGGCGCTATACAGGAGACATGAGCCCTAGGCAGTACCGAGATTCCCAGGGGTGACAGGTGCAGGCCCTGTCTGGCAAAGCATCATGGTCTGTCAGCTGTGTTATCCCAGGCAGACAGATACTGGATACCCTTTGACTTGCACCACTACACTAGAAAATTGTGGAATACAATCATTTTGTCCCTGTACTGCAGTATCATTCTGACCAATGGCAGAATGCTACCCAGGTCTTGGGACATACCTGCATGGGCTACAAGACCTGACAGTTCCTACATGTGTTTCCATGCAGTCCAGGCTACTGCATCACAGGTCCTGCACAACAACATGGAATATGCCAGAGCCATGTGTATAGTTCAAAAGGTGGTCTGAGTGTATGGGTATGTGGCTAATCATGGCAGACAGACAGCTGACAGTATGTATGTCCTCGTATAGGTTGGTGTGTTACATAGAGTTAGAGTTTGTATTCACAACTGACTACTGTTGGACATGTTTCCAGTCACATGTTCTGAGGTGTGGCACAATTATGCAAACTGTGTCATACAGTTTGTGTATTTCAGTATCTGTCTCTTCTGCTTGGGGGGGGGTGGGTGTCACTTGTTTGACCAGATACTTAGAAGCATCTGTGAATGTGTGTGATTTCTGGTAGTGTGTGTGGGTGTCCTTACTGTGTTCTGGTAAGGGTATGTGTTGGTTGTGTTGATGAGCTGCATGTGTTAACCTACACCTCATGACTGTCCAGTCCAGTCATGGTTGTAGACTGGGCTGCCTTCCAGCTTACCCCTGTAGTTGCGCCCCAAACAATGTGTGGAGCGTGGTGTTAGGTGGCTTTGGCAGTGTACATGGCATAGAGATTACATTCCCCCAGGATGGCCACATACAAAAAGCTGACATTAGTAAAACCAGTAGCTGACTAGTGGACATGCCTGTATGAGCATTCAGTACTACAAGTACCAAGTACTGTATTTAGTGTATGTATTGCTTATGAAGATGTTTTAGACAGTGATGCTCACATTTAAATATTTGTGTTATGGACGTGATGACACTGGCTATTACAGAAACATTGTAGCTACCTTTAGCAGCAATCCTCCTCTGAGGAGCGCATCACATCCTGTTAGTTGATTACAGATGATGCAAGTGTCTACAGGTCTGTTTCCTTCTCTGGGTATATACTCACATATCCACCAGGACCATGAGCTCTGTTGGGCACAGACACCTACTCTCCAAACAGAGTCATGTATCAATAGACTGATGCCACTATCAACATGATCAAGATATAATCAGATATTGTGAGCTATCACCTATGAAGTGGCTATTACACATGGGCAGCTGTCTCCTACATCTTACACTCCTACTGCAGATGTTACACTGGAGTTAAAGATGATATGCATTTCATTACCAGTGCTGTGCACTACCTTACATACAGTATGTACAAGCGGCTGTTAGGTTGGCAATGAGAGGTTGAGCTACACAAACCTGGCAGTTCAATCAGAGTGTCTCTACTCTCAATATCCACTCTATGTAGGTGTGCACATAGCGATTTGGCCCAGCCCTATAACAAGGGTTACTACACATTTGCATAACATGTAACATGCCCAGCTGTTAGTGATTACAAGCGATACTAGGGAGGTCCAGCCCTGTAACAAGGGTCACTACACATTTGCATCACATGTACACACTCACAGCTCTTATTGCTTGCAAACGATACTAGGGAGGTCCAGCCCTGTAACAAGGGTCACTACACATTTGCATCACATGTACACACTCACAGCTCTTATTGCTTGCAAACGATACTAGAGAGGTCCAGCCCTGTAACAAGGGTCACTACACTTTTGCATAACATGTACACATGCACAGCTGTTATTGCTTGCAAACGATACTAGAGAGGTCCAGCCCTGTAACAAGGGTCACTACACATTTGCAAAACATGTACACATACACAGCTGTTATTGCTTGCAAATGATACTAGAGAGGACCAGCCCTGTAACAAGGGTCACTACACTTTTGCATAACATGTACAAATGCACAGCTCTTATTGCTTGCAAATGATACTAGAGAGGTCCAGCCCTGTAATAAGGGTCACTACACATTTGCATAACATGTACACATGCACAGCTGTTATTGCTTGCAAATGAAACTAGAGAGGTGGATATTACATGTGTTATGTGCATGGACAGTTACCTGGCTTTTCCAAATATCTTTGTTTTCATGCTGCTAAACTGTCAGATGAATACAAATGATATGTATCCTGTTATTGAGTATTGTAATTGCCAATAGACATAACTACTGTTCGCATAACATAACAGAACTGCTATGTAGAACAGAATACAGATCTGCCTAAAATACTGTACATTACAGTTATTGGCACAATATCTCACAATGCACACCATATTTGCATGGTAAGTCAACCTTTAACATGTTCATCTTACTTATACACCCATACATATGTCGACTGTTACAATATATCGACATATACTGTCCCCTGTTATAGCACATACTTGTTGGACCAGTCCTGACACTGACAGTGGCTAGAAGTGAATCGGTGGGTTCCAAGTCCATATCATCCCTTGTGGTGTATGCAGAGTTTGCCGTGTGTACAGCAGTACACACATAGAATACTATAAGCATTACTATTGCTCAACAATACATCGCTAAAAGATAGCTATTTCCACTATATGCATTGATTACATTGTAATTCTTACAGTACAGGTACTACATACACAGACATACTACATGTTATACATGCCTTCTTAGTAATCAGAGGTGTTATTGAGTAGTATAATACTCATTTTTGGTTTGTCTTTCAGTGTTTTGTACTGTCCTACAGGTAGATACAGATGGTTTGAATGTGTAACACAGCAACCTTTTATAGTTACGGATCAGTAACGTGCTATCCTGATAACCAATTGGTGTTCCTAAGTAGGTAATTACATGCACATCAGCTGCGCTGCTACTGCCTTAGCCAATACCATGGTTACAGTGGAGTATAATTGAGTACTCCACTTGGGCGTTATCCCTTTGTCTTACTTGTAAGAAAGACAGCGCGGAAGTGTTGTTTGGAATCTATTGCAACAGCTGTATGGAGACGAATAGTAATATATTGTGTGTAATGCCTAGAGGATTTGGTTTAAATGTGAGTACTGCCGTTATATTTCTGAACAATGCTACTTGTGCAGGATTTGTCTGTACCTAATACTTTTGCATATGTTTCAGTCTGGCCAGGTTGTTTGACCAGCTCAAGGCTGCATAGCTATGCATATAATGTTGGGGGGTTTACAGTGTGCTTACCAGACATATTTAGTTTCGTGTTACTGTGTATCATACTTTGCTGATAATTAGTACTCGGTAACACTTCCAGGTGTACGAAACTTTCAACCCTCTGAAACGGGATTCGTTCATACAAACCCTGTTACATCAGCAGCTGTTCAATTGTATAACGGCAACTATTTCACATAGGGCCATGTTAATGTGTCTGTGTCCAGGTATGTTAAGGTTTCAGCAGATGTTTTACAGTAGTTGAATAATTGGTTATGGTATGACAGTATGCATTGATATAATTATTCTGGTTGTGGGGTAGATGTTGGTGGTTGTACATAGCACATACAGGTGTGTAGGAACCTCTTTTATACAATGTCTATATATGTGTGGGTGTTCTTTCCCTATGTTAACACCTATCCCTTAGTGGACTAATACTATGGTAATTGCAGGCTGATTCATTAATGCACTATTAAATGCTTCCTGTTTAGCATGCAGGTACTGTTAGTCCTTGAATCCTTTTGGCAATACATCGGAATGTAATAAAGTTTTGCAAAATGAAAGCTGTCTATGTGATTCTGTCATGGATATTTGCAGTCATTGCAGTTGTGTTGGTGACTGTGTCCACAGAACATATTTGTAATAGTGTATTGGCATATACTCTTTATATGTTATGTTCATATTGTTTGGTGGGGGGCGGAATGTGTGATTGCTATGGTCCATGTTATGTATGTATGTGTATGTGTATATAGATATAGATATATTATTGCAAATGTTTATCTGTACCTCCATAGATGTGTAGATCTTTTTAACCTATCTATATATCTACATATATATGTAGACCTGTATATATTGACATGTCTGTATGTATCTCTCTCTCTAAATATATATATATATATATATATATATATATATATATATATATATATGTATATGAGCATACTTATTTAATTGAGTACATGGCAGGCTGTCCTATTTCAACACATTCCTCCCATTTGTGTTTTAACCTGTCTGCATACATACCTGGGATAGGTACATCCCAGGTAGCTTAGTGTTAGGTTACTCTGAGGATGGAGTACATGGTTGCGGGTTCTACTCATGGATGGTGTTATTATTTTACCTCTCAGAGTAAGCACTGGTAGGGAATGATGCACATTTACACGGAACACACAGTTGTAAGCAGGTTTGCCTGTGGTCTGCATGACATTAAGCAAAGGTTAAACCTGTGAAGTGCTTCTCCGTTTATTGTGTTTCAGCAACACTTACCATCACGCAAACCTGTGGAAACTCGCTTACAACTTCTTAAGAGTGCTTGAGTCCACCTGCATCCAACAGCCCTTATTCTGGCCCTCAGTATAACCTAACAGCCCTTGCAGGTCTTGAAGCCAGAACCATGAGCACCACAGTCACTGACTTTACCACTATGGCATCTGAGATATGTACAAATGTTATGGTGTTTAGAATATACATTGTACTACAGCCATTCCTCACTACTGAAAACAAATGTGACAGTCAGTTGGTGTACATATGACTGATAAATGTTAATGCTCATATGTTTGTGAAATTAGGTGTTGCAGTATGTCATGACAGTGTGTATTATGAATGAGAAAGGTTCTTGTTTTGTGCCCTTTTTATATTGTCCCCATACTCCATGTATACCCCTCCAGTTCACTTATTGGTCATCCGACCCAGGCCCTCCTTGATGCATGATTGCATTACCCATCATTCCTCCCCCACCCCACTCTTCACATACACAACAACCACCCCTTCTATGGTGAATTAGGTTAATATTAATTGTTATAATACCAGAGCTGCATGTGTTTTGTGTACACTCCAATTCTTTTAGAGTGCTTCTGTGTCACGAAGTGTGTTCATAGATGTTTATATATATGGCTATTGATGTAACTGCATAATATATATATATATATATATATATATATACACACATATATGTGTGTGCAGACATCACTGACATGTATATATATATATATATATATATATATATATATATATATATATAAGTAAGAACTGAACTTCGTGACAATAAAAGCATTCAAAAAATAGTAAATCACACCAACTCTTGTAGAACTTTAGCGCTTTCGTCTTATTTATTATCAAGACTTCTTCAGAAAGACATGTTTCATAAGTGTGAACTTATGAAACATGTCTTTCTGAAGAAGTCTTGATAATAAATAAGACGAAAGCGCTAAAGTTCTACAAGAGTTGTTGGTGTGATTTACTATTTTGAATGCTTTATTGTCACGAAGTTCAGTTCTTAGTTAAAATTTCTTCTCTTCGTTCAATTTTTTTGAGTGCAGTTAATTTTATATATATATATATATATATATATATATATATATATATATATATATATATATATATGTATAGATATTTCGTATTAATTTGTAACAGTAATACATATGTAGACTGGAATGTGTTGGTTCACAAACTACAGTACATTACAATGTACTGTACATGTGTACACAAAGTGACTGTCCCATTTGTGATCATTACAGTGAAATGCATATAATATAAGGTGTAGTCTCAAGAACATAAAACATGCATACATCTCAGATGGCATAGTGGTAAGTCTCATGACTATATTATGCATGGTCCAGGGTTCAACACTTGCGATGCTTTACAAATGTTTTTTACTCCAGAATAAAGCTCATTTAAGCAGTTGTAAGCATGTTTAAAAGTGTTTGTGTAACATTATAGCAGCGGTTAAACACAGTTAAACAAACTTTGTAACTTATAACCTGTGCGTGCAAACACGGCCACATCCGCTAACTACTCAGGATATATAAATATCAGTAAAGTAACATCTCACTATGTGCATTACATTCTCTGTTGACTGTACTCTCCAGCATACATGTGTTAATATGGGTGTTTCGAATGTTTATTATACAGACGATTACTACCTATATATGCAAGCTGTGGTTAAGGTATACTTTTGAACATGATAAACATCCCTGCCAATTTATCGGGATTGGAACCTCAAATGCACAGATACTATGCAGATGCTGTAACCATTACACTGTTTACATTAATGTTGCTTATGCCTGTTTCCTATTTAGATGATTTCTATGTGTAAGCTAGGCTAAGCAAATGGCAGTGGCCCCCAAACTCACTGAGCTTCACATACTCTTGAAATAACAACATATAACAAATGTACTGTGAGACAATACATTACATTCCTAACTACATTAGGCATAGCCCCTCACTGACATACTTCAAGGGAAACCTTGTGTGAATGGGTAACAGAATATACACCCCTGGGATCATGTGTCCCAGAACCATACAGCCAGGGAGTGGGGGAGCCTGTCCAGTTTGATAGCTGCAAGACCTGTTGGGGGAATTGAATGGTGTTGAATTGTCACATTAATATGCCCTCTTTAGATCACTAAGTACCCCTGTCACCTTCCACAACCCCAGTCTTCAACAACTTCCAGCAACTCTGCCTGGAATTGCTTAATTGGCTATGCTTGACAGAGGCTCAGTTACTTCATCAATGGGGCGGGGAAAGCCAACACACAGTAGCTATGCTTCTAACTGCCCTTGGGCAGAAAGGTAGTAGGCTATCTGTGAACCTCTAAAGTGCAGGCCATCACAGCCATAATATGTGAATAAACAGACCTTCAGATCACAATATAGGTTCATAGGTTGGTACTAGGCTAATTAGCCCTAGGGTCTATACAAGCTTAGCCATAACAAATCCCTGGCTATTTCTTCCCACACTATTTACTTCCATGGACCTTTGTCTAGCAGGGTGACTGATGTGATCCCCAGGGTGAATTTCCTTTCTCCCATCCAATCGTCAAGGTTCCTTTTAAAGAGGGCGAAAGAGGCACTCAGCTTGACATGTATGGGCAATCTATTCCAGAGTCTGTGGAGTCTCTAGGTCAGGAACCTATCCCTCCAGCATGCTTTGTTTATTGTGATGACAAGGTTTAGATCTCTGGAGCATGTGGCTCTAAGCGATTGGGATTTCTTTAAGTGTAGCATGTCCAACAGCTCTGGGTTTGACATGGCCTTGTATGTTAAGAAGAGATCTCCTCTGAGTAGACGATATGCGACAGAGTATAGCTGGACATTTTTAAGGCGGTCAGCGTAGGGCATCTGCTTTAGGCCTGTGATTCTTTTAATGAGATATTTCTTCGGCCTTTCCAGTTATTTCAGATGTCTTGAGAGGTACATACCAAATGGGGCATTGTATTCTATAATGGGTCTAATGAGGGATGAATACAGTGGGACAATGACCTCCTTTTTTCTGGATGAAAAGCCCTTTGTGATGAGGTATGCCACATAGAAGGATTTCCTGACTGGTGTGGCGATGTGGTTATCGAAGGAGAGACCACTGTCCACCTGTGTCCCTAAGTCTCTTATCACACTTTTGGTGTTTAGTGTACTGCCACCTATATGGTAATTCACGGGTACATGTTTTTTCCCAAAGGGGATAACTTTACATTTTTTGGCATTGAGCTTGAGCCCATGGCTCTGGCATCAAGCATCTGTTTCTGTAAGGCCCTTTTGTAGAGTATCCACATAATTTGGGGATTCAATAATGGCTCTCAGTTTGCAGTCATCTGCAAACTTTGTTAGCCAGAGTCCCTTAGTGTTGGCCTGTACTTCAGAGAAGTAGATGCCAAACAAGAGCGGTCGCAGGACTGAACTCTGAGGTACTCCACTTGTCACTTGTCTGGAGCTGGATTTGGAGTAGGGCTACTTTTACAGTGTGGGTTCTATCAGTAAGCCAGTTAGCAAACCATTGGGTGATGTAAGGATTAATGCCCAGCTTAGTAAGTTTATCTATGATTCCAGAGTGGGGGATGGTGTCAAAGGCCTTGACAAGGTCTAGATAGGCTTTGTGAACCACCTTACCCTTGTCCATGGCTCTGGAGACCGATTTGAAGAAGTCAATCAGGTTCAGGAGAAAAGATCGGCCCTTCATGAACCCAAACTGGGTGAGGTCCAGTGTTTGAAGGTTGCCAATGTCTTTGTTTATAAGTTCCATGATAATACGCTCCATGGCCTTGCAGATAAGGCTCATCAGACTGATGGGATGGTAGTTTCCGGGATCCAAGGTGGATCCCCCCTTGTGGAGTGGAATAACTGTAGCACTGTGCCAATCAGTAGGCATGAAACCTGAGGTGAGGCTATGATTAAACATGACACTTAGATGAGGTGCCAGTTTATATTGTAGTTCATGTAGTACACAGCCCGGGATGTCATCTGGTCCCATGGATGCTGTATTCTTAGCTTTGGAGAGTGTGTTTTTACCTGTGTGGCCATTATTACTGGAATTTGGCAATCTTCTGGTATTGAGATGGGCCATTTAGAGGGTGAAAAGGGGGTGAAGTTGGCACTGAATTGCTCTGCCAGTGTATTGGCAATATCCTCGGGATCAGTATATTTAATGCCATTCTGTTTTAGCTCAGAGCAGATCTGAGCATTGACATTTAGATTCTTGACAAAGTTCTGGAATACCTTGTGGTTTTCTTTGGAATCTTTGGCAATTTTATTTTCGTAACTAGCTTTGGAGGATTTTATGAGGGATCTCAGTTTCTTACTGAGGCTGGTG
Organism: Protopterus annectens; assembly: GCF_019279795.1. NCBI lineage: Eukaryota > Metazoa > Chordata > Ceratodontiformes > Protopteridae > Protopterus > Protopterus annectens. The sequence continues at coordinate 1,941,375,123 of NC_056726.1, forward strand.
AGGGAGTTTTTTGCATCCTGGGATTTTCTTCTTTTCAGCAACAGTTTCTTCCTTTTGTTGTAAAGTTTGTTTATGTTTTATATACAGTGAGAAATCACCATGTAGTCAGGAAACAGTTAAGTACAGCAAAAACATACAGAACACTGATACTTAGTCACTCAAAAAGCCTATCTTGGAAGCTAGAAGACTTGTATAAGTTTAAGGCTTTCTATTGCTTACCAGTAGGTTACCTACAAGAGAGATGAAAAACAAGCACAGATGGGGAACATGCATGCAACGATACCATACTGGCCTATGTGTCAGCCTTAGGCTTTGGAATACTGGCCAAAGCTATTGGCACACCCATGGTGCCTTATTTAGGAGAGTCTCAAAGGTGAATACCAGTTCCATAAACAGCACAATAGCAGATTCAATGAGGGTTATGCTACTCAACACCAGGGGTTGTGATCACAACATGCTTGCACTCACGGCACTCCTCAGAATGGACAACATCAATATCTGTGCAGTAACTGAGATCTGTCTTAAGGCTCCTGAGGGCACACCAGCACTACCAGACTACAACCCATACCACACATTTCAGCCACAGAACATGGACTGACAGACATGGAGGGGCTGTATCCATATTCATCAGGGATACTTACACCTCCAGGTTACTGGGACAGGATGATACCTCTGAGATCATCCATGTGTAGCTAACATCAGCCACAACTGTAATGTAAACTGTGGCCTTCTCTGGATTACCCTCCATGACCCTGGACCAACACTCCACCTAACTGGAGACAGTGGAGAACATGACAGTCCTAACACACACCCTGGCATTGGTCGATGTCAACACCATACCATTAACTGGGAAAATTACTCTGGTACTCACTTCCAAGCCCAGCACTTCCTGGAATTTATCACCTCATATGCCCTGTATCAGGTGGTAACCTCCCTAAGGTGGGGTGGAAACTACTAGAAGTGGTCATCACCAACATGGGCAACAGGTGCAACACAGCAGAGGTTAACTGGTCACTGGTTAGATCTGACCATGAACTATTCACTGTTTCCACACTCAAGCATCTACCCCACCCACGGATACCACAGTGTATACCTTTCCTACAGCTAAATTTACACTACTAGTAACAGGGGTGGGGGGCTCACAGCCCGCATGCTAAGGGGAAACACTGCTCAAGATACAGACAGATTTACAAATGCAGTCTATAAGCACCTACATGGATGTATGGATCATGCCATCACTGGTAAACAAAAACTCACTCCTCCTAGACAAGGACACCGGTCTGGTGGACCTCTGCAATAAACAGGCTATACTACAGAAGTAGGACAGTGGTCCAGACAAACAGCAAATCCTACAAAGGGCAGACATCTGTGACCACTATTAGCATGATACGTAGGTCCCTCATGACATCATCCAAGGCAAACATCAGCAGAAGAATACGCAAGGATTCGAAAGATAACCACAAAGCCTTATTTGGCTATGTCAAGGATCTATGTGGTGACACACAGATTTGCACTGTGCCAGTGAAATATAGCGCAAAATATGCTGACCCTACTGATATCACCAACATCCTTGCAGATACATTCAGTGCATACTTCACCCCCTAAAGAGCCCACGACACTACCTGAAAGGTACAGTATCCCACACATCAGAGACACACAGGTGGAAATGGCCCTCTCTAACAGCAGGACATAGCAACAATGGAGGCAGATGTTGTCCCAGACTGCATCTTGCAAAGTGTATAAGACAACCTGCCCCCTACCTAATTAAGCTTTCCTACTTCAGCATCTCCACAAGCTACATGCCCATACGATGGTGTGTGGCAATGGTTATTCCACTCCATCAAGGTGGAATCACAACTGACCATGGTAACTACCACCCCATAAGCCTGACTAGCCTCGTCTGCAATGGTATGGTTTGCATCCTCATGGCACTCATTAACAAAGACATTGGTAACCTCTGAACACGTGACCCAACCGAGGTCAGCTTGGTTGAGTGCAGTTCATGCCTACTGAACCTATTTGACATCTTACATACAATCACCAAGACGTTAGTTGATGGGGGTGGTGGTTCACAAATACTACCTGGACCTCACCAAGGCTTTTGACACCATGCCCCACTCAGGTATTATTGATAAACACCAGCCTGTGCATACACCCATACATCACAGGTTGGGTTGCCAACGGGCTTACACACAGAACCCACATGGTACGATTAGTGGTCTCCAGGTCCAAATCTTGACCAGTCACGACTGATGTCCCACAGGACTCAGTCCTGGGAGCCCTACTGTTTGGCATATACATCTCAGAGGTACAGGCAAACAAAGGTGGACTACGGCAGACCATGTTTGGCAATGACTGCGAAATGGGAGCCATGATTGATAGTCCAGCTGACACAGATATCCCTCAAGGGGCCTCACAGAGAACATCACAGGGTGTCAACATCATGGCCTCCAGCTAAGTGCCACTGACTGCATGGTCATTCCATTGTGGAATTGGCACTGACATATTAACACATAAGTGGCAGCCACTTTAATATGGACGAGGTAATGGGGTGTCTGGGGACTAAGGTAGATAGTGATCTTACCTTTGACAATCATATCTCCACAGTAGTTAGGACATCCTTCTCTGTAGGCCATCTGATTACTAAAGGATTCCCGTCTAGACATACTGGGGTTATAGTTCTCCTTTACTCATCACTCATCAGTCCCATCATAGGGTATAATAACCCATGTGGGATATACCTCAGAAGACACTTCCAACAGCTGGGAGGCCCACAAATGTACCTCACCAAGGGGAATACTGGCCTCGAATATATGGCCTATGCAGCCAGACTGAATAAACATCTGCTATACTCAGTGGCATTCGTTTACCTAGAAATGATCTCCGCTGGCCAACACAGCCATGTCGAACTCAGGCTTGATGGATATGCTCCACCTATAGGAATCCATGTCACAGTGAGCCACATACTGTAGTGAGCTGAACCTTGCCACAACAATAACTGGAAGATGCTGTAGGGACAGCTTCCTGTCACAGATACCCCCCCATACTTTGGAACAACATCCCTAACTACATTATACAGAGACCATCACTAACACTCTGCAAGAGAAACCTTGAAGAGTGGATGTGGAACAGTAGATGCACCCCAGGGATCCCACCATTTGCTCTGCTCCACAGAGGGACAGTTAATGAATCAATGGGGTGGCAAAAGCTGACACATTTTGGCTGGGCTTATGAATGGCCTCTGGAAGTTGGCCAAGTACCTACCTATGAATCTATACATACAGTATCTGCATATGCTGATAGCTTAATTTACTGTTTAGGTGTTGACTTAGCTTGTTCCAATGGCAGTTGTGTGTGCAGTAGTTGAGGGCTGCCTATGTTGGATGCACACAGTAGACTGCCTATACATGACAATTTACAGGCAGTCTTGTGTGTGTGCTATCTGTATGTACTGTGTGTGCAGGTGGAGAAAGGTGTCAGGCCCTAGGTGCCTACACTATCAGTGTGTGTGCTATACGTTCCCTCTTTGCCAAGGCATGGGCATACTGGGCACGTCTCCGTCTGCCTACTGGGGCTTGCTCAGGGTGTTCATGGTCTGAGTACCTCTGTGCTTGTGGGGCCCTTGGCAATGGTGGTGGGCTGTGAGGGCCTTGACCATTCTGTCCCTGCTGCAGCTGTTTCCGCAGGACCATATTGTGTAGCATGGCGCACACTATGAAGATGTAGGCACATGTGCCTGGAGAGTACTGCAAGGCTCCACCAGAAATGTCCAAGCAATGGAACCGTGATTTCAGTATCCCAAACACACACTCTATGTTGATTCTGGTTTCTGCATGTGCCTCATTATGGCGTTTCTGCATGGGTGTGTGTGCATTTCTGATGGGAGTAATCATCCATGGTTCCAGTGCATAGCCAATATCCCCTACCAGGTGGCCATTTGGGATGTCCCCCCCTGGCAAATAACTGATTCAGCTGTGCGGCATGCCAGATTTGGGAGTCGTGATACCTTCCAGGACTGCCAGCACACACATCCATGATAATGCCCTGGGCATTGCACACCACCTGGCAGTTGATGGTGGGGTATCCCTTGCGGTTTATGTAGTGCCTACTCTGCTCACCGGGTGGTGACTTGATGTGTATGTACATTCAGTCTATTGCACCCAGTACCTCCAGGTATTCTGCCACATGGTGGAAGAGATGCATATTGCTGGCCAACTCCTCCTGCATTTGGTGGAAGTATATGTGCTCATTGGCATGTGGTAACATGGCATCAAAGAACTGGTGTATTACCCTGGATGCTGATGCCTGTGAGATCCCCATGATATCCCCAGTTGGTCTTTGAAAGGTACTTGTAGCTAGTATTCTCAGGCTTACACATATCTTCTTATCCACTGGGATGGGTTCCCCTCTATTTGTTCTGGCTCTGAGGCGTGGCCAGCACAGCTCCACAAGTTGCTGTAGGATGTCCCTGTCCACCCTGTAACGCTCTACTATCTCCAGATCATGTAGCCCCTGGTAGGTTACCCTGGGTATGAACACTCTCCTCCTCCTCTGGTGCCTGAGGTGGTCATGTGCATCATCCTCCACACCACCTTCAGTCTCCAACACATGCTGGTGGATCAAAGCTATGGCAGCCCCTAACATGTACATAATAAAAGTTCCCCATCTGTATACACCACTGGTGCAGAGTGTATGGGAATACACAAAAGTGTGTGAGGTGCTTTCACACTTTACACTATTATGCTATGGATGCTGCTGATGTCAGTGGGTGTGTATGATCTATTCCAGCTGCAGCGTGTCTTAATTATGGGTTTTGAAATGAGTACTGCAAGTGTGGAGCCTTTACTGTGGAGATCTACATGCCTGCCTTGATTAATTTGTTGCCCTTTAATTCACTTTTAGACCTGGATCTCCTCCCATTATCAGGCATGCATCCACCTGCCGTCCTTCTTGTTTTGTACTTTCCCTACCCAGTCATGGCAAAATGTGCCTTGTAGCTGATATACTGCAAATCGGCTTTGTTCTGCTTTGACACTTTACTGTTTTCTTTGCAGTACAGCCCCTCCCCTTTTCTGTTCTGCAGGTAGATGCTTACAACCTTGTTAGCTGTTGTCAATGGCCCACTGTGGGCTCCTAGGTGTTAATTAGTCATTTGTACTCCAGTTTCACTGCTGCAGCATTTCCTTATTTCTTTCCTATATCCTTCCTGTTTCAGCTGCAGTGCGTGCCGCACATACCCATTTACCGGGTTTATGCACGTTTTCATCTCCGTTCACATGCATACTCGGTTACCTTGGGTACTCTCAGCTAAGAATAGCTATGGCCAATTAGACACTTCCTTATCCTGCAGCTTTGCCTAGCTAGGAGCAAACCAGTTTAGCAATGCTCCAATGTGCTTACAGCAATGGCGACACACCCCTCTCTTGATGTCATCTTTATCTCAAGGGCACACCTCGGTGTTATAACGCTATGCTGTGAGGTGCATCCTTACACCAGCAGGGAATCTGTGATTCACTATTACTCCTCTCATTTGCATGGCATTGCCTACTAATTCCTAGCTACTGCACATAATACTGTCACTGCCCCATTACAACCCTTGTGCCATAAGTATGGTGTAGCATGCCTGCCATTGACTATTATGGGGAAATCGTGATATGTGTTTCATTGCAGTTTTATTCTATATTTTTATATATTCCTTGCAATCCCCTTTGCGCACCGCTGCCTTGCACTTCCACCTCATGATAGTGCGACTATATATATTAAATGTTAATTTTATATTTTGTACATGTTTTTTTATGCCAATGGCTATATATTTAGCCATTGGCATATAGTAACAATATAATACATGTGTTTGGTAGGATGTCATGGCTCCGATTTTATGGTTGCAAATGTTTTCTACGGTTTACTTTTCTGTATGCTTACACTATGCCTGCACCACTTCCTGAATCACTACATACCTTCATTTGCATGCTACATTGCTACACATGGGGTAATTAGCATACAAGGCTTGGGAGTTGTGCGGGTGTAGCATACACAGGTAGTGAACACGGAAACAGCTCGTACCTGAATCATTCGGCAGCCATATTTGGTGTTAGAATGCCGACGCTTATGCCTGCACCTGGCGCAAGCTTCATGAGTCCCGGGGATAGCTATTTTGCAATACCAATATCAATAAAGTAGTCAAGCAATTAATCTCTTTATTGTCAAATTCAGAAAATTCATTCAAATACTCTTCAACCCCCTGAGGAGTGATGGAAAATGTTCTTGACATCAATGGTCACAAAAATAAAATTTTCATCATACAAAATATTGACACACTCTTGTAAGAAAATCTCAAGAATCTATCTAGATGTAATAATTATCCTTTAACTTAAAATCTATATATTTATCCAGGGGATAGGTTTTGGAGTTATTGTTAACAATTGGTCATAATGGGGGAATCTACCAAGTCTTTATGAATCTTTGGAATACCAAACATTCTGGGTATGATACCATATTCATTCCTCAGTGCTTTACATAAATGAAAATCAGTCTGTCCTTGCAAAACTATATCACAGATAATTTGATCATTTCTTGAATTAGCAATGTTGACTGTTTTATTAATATAATCCAAGATATTTCAAACAACTAACCCCACTTATTCCATCTTCATAACCCTAATTGATTCATCACTACAAATTTGAGTTAATACATCCCTTTCTTCTCCACTCAGATTGTAGCTTGTCTTAGGCATTCTAATATCAAACTCACACATTTTTTTCAAACAACTGCACACTCAAATTTAAACATGGGTTAAACACACTGGTTTTACTAAATTTGGAATACCCTACTTCTTTCCCATCTTTAGAATGGATAGCTAAATTCAATTTTCTAGTATATAATTTCAAGTCAGTTAACAAGTCTGCCACCTTAGCCATTCTACAGGGTACAAAATTCAAACCTCTTTTCAATAAATTATCATGCCTTTCATCTCGATAAACATTGCCGTAATTATATATTTTAAAATCATTATTATGATTATGTATAATACATGGACCAATCACATCCTGTTCATCACCTCTCCCCCTTTTTCCCCCTTATTATTTCTCCTTGTAGCTTGAACTTGGACTCAGCAGTCTGTACTCGGACCCACCCAATTCATTAATCTTTCTGATCTTTGTACTGGTGGTAAGTCTAAAGGGACATCCTCAGATACACCACTGTGATCACATATCATTTCCTCATGAACATTACTAACACCCTTGGTGCAATTATTTGTATCATCTGCTTCCACCTATTTACCTTTTGGTAGGGGGTAAGCCTTATCACTTTCATATTATTGCTACCCCTACTAAGAAACAATGTTGAAGCTTTTAACTATACTCAGAAATCTAATGACCCATAAAAAGCAATTATTATGACCTACAATCTGGATACAAATGAAATAAGAAATGTTTTGTGTTATAACTGCAGCACTTTTCAAGTAAATGAAGAAATGTGTAGAATTTGGGGGAATAAACCAAAGATTGTCTGCAAAAAAATAGAAATATAAAAAATATGTTAGAAGGACAATTGTCAAACCTGGGGTATCATAGGGACAACAAAAAGGCACATGTGGTACTTGCAGGCAGTGCAAATTTATTATGTAGGGAGACAGGGGTTCACATTGATGGAAATGAGTGGACTAATAAGAATGGATACTATAATTGTAGTTCCAAAAAAGTAGCTTATGTGACCCATAGTCAAAAATGACAGGGGTTTTATACTGGCAAAGCCAAAGGATTGTTTAGAGAATGGTTTTACAAACATGTACATGATATTTTGAAAAATAATTCACATAATAAAAAAAAAGAAAACAATATATATAAAATAAAAAGAAGAACAGGGAAGTTAAGTAAAATGAAGAGGCAGCATACGCTGGTAGGGATGCAGGTTAAAGGGGGGGCTTGGATTGCAGGGAGGTTTTAGATGTTGGTAGGTCTCCTGGGTTAGGATATATTACTCTGGCCATGGGGTGCCTGGCACCGGGTTTGAGACTTGGTAGGGTGAAGTATTTTGTGAAAGGGATTGTCAGAGCAGATGGTGTACTGGTACAGGGCTCTGATTTCAAAGTGTAGGGTCCTGGGATTGTCATTAGGTAGGCATGCTCACTTGCCTGCTGTTACTGGATTTACTTGGTTGAGGGAGGTTAGTGTTTTGGCTTAGTAATCATAGATTTGAACTGTTGTTTTGGCTGTCTTTAATAAAGATTTACTTATTTCCTGTTCTGTGTTTATTTCTTTTCTCTAGGATGAGTGGTGATCATGACAGAAGCATTGAGATAGAAGTGGGCCAGTATTGTGTCACAAGTGGATGACCTGTTTAGAGAGCTCCCTAATGAGGTTTCGACAGCCAGCACCCAGGGTCTGAATACTCAGAGGAAGTGGCAGATGGGGTCTGGAACTTGGTCATCAAGAGCTAAGAGAACCAAACAGATGGCAATGGAAAAGAGGACATTGGAGGTCAAAACGCTGGTGGCAGCACCTTCATCTTTGACAGGTAATGATTCACCAGGCTTGGTGGGGGTAGAGGCAGTAGGTGCAGTTACAGGGAGTGATTCAGGATTGAGTGGCAGTGTACAAGGCTCTACATTGGGTAAAGGCTTGGAGGCTCTAGCTGCTGGTGATTTGGGTTTTGATAATACCTTTTCATGTTAGAGGAGGATCTGGGGTCTGGTTTAGGTGAGGTAGGGTCAGCATTTGGGTCACGCCCAGGGGACTAGTTGGTGACGCAGGCACTACGTCAGGAGGGAGCACCAATACTTTTGACCCTGCACATTTTGCTGGTAGTGAAGAAGGAGATCTGGAAAGGGGAATTTATTGATATCTTTGAGTTGATTGATGTGGATGGGGTTCACCATTTGATGGAAGCGGAGTCGGCTAATGGAAAGGACCTTTTGGTGGCATTGACGGCTATAAGCCACAAGTGGGTTGGCAGGTTTCGGCTCAGGACATGTGATAATTGGGTCTTGAGATTTATATACTACTTGACAGTGTGTTTGGAGAGGCATAATTCATTGTCTCTTCCACTCTTGGCTTATTCTTTGACTAAACAGGAGGCACAGAGGTTATGGCCAGGTAATGCATGGTTTTGGTACGAGCAGAGGTTTCATAAACAAAAGGCCATTGACAAGTCCATGCATTGGGAAGTCAGACACCCAGATATTTGGCTTTCTACCATGATGGACACTTTTGGAATGGGTAACGGTGACTCAGCCAGCAGAAGGGGGTGCAGCAATCTGTTGGGTCTTTAATGCAGAGAGGTGTTCATGGGTAGGCTGCAGATTTTCTCATACTTGTTCTAAGTGTATGGGGATGCATGCAGCCACAAAATGTGGTGGAGGTGGTGGTTAGTTTGGTGGGCAGGCATCTTATGTCATGGTCCCAAGAGGTTGGTGGTCCTCATTTGGTGTTGCAGGGAGTAAGCGGTCGGTTTAATTTTTGGGGCCAAAGGGGGGTCCTTTCAGGGAGGGAGGAGTCACCCAAGGGACCCATTCACCTATTAAGGTTTAGGTTTTGAACGGGTTGCTGGCAAATTATCTGCTGCTGGCTGTGGCTGGGGAATTAATTGAAGGCTTTTCTAGGAAGCTCTCGATTAAGTCTACTTTGGTGGGTGATGATAAAGTTGGGAAAAATTTGAGGTCTGTGAGAGGGAGGGAGGACATTTTGTGAGCTCTGATTGAGAAGGAGTGTCAGGCGGGGAGATTGTTGGGCCCTTTTGACTAGCCATCTTTTCCTGAATTTAAAGTGTCACTGCTAGGATATGATCCCAAGAAAAAGCAGGGTGAGTGTCATTTAATTCATCATTTGTCACACCCTGAAGGCAAGTCAGTTAATGATTTCATCCCTGGGGAAGAGGTTAAAGTAACATATGTGTCCTTGGATGATGCGGTCCGCATCATTAGGAATTTTGAGGATCCCTGACGGGGTAAGATGGATATTGAGTCAAATTTCCACCTGTTGCCAGTGTGGGAGAAGGATTGTCCATGACTGGGCATGGCAGTGGGTGAAAGTTTTTATTTCGACACTGCCATGCTTATGGGATGTGCAGTGTTGTGTGCTACTTTTGAGAAGTTTAACACAGCACTGCATTGGATATGGCAAGGTAGGGTGGATGGGCAGCAAGCAGTTCACTATTTAGATGATGTTTTTGTTGGTGGGTGAAGGAAGAGAAGGGGCCAAGGTGGCAATGCAGGAGTTTCTGGGGGTGTGCAAGGCTTTGGGAGTACCACTGGCTAACCATAAGTTGGAAGGCCCAGTGAAGGTATTGGATTTCTTGGGTTTGACAGTGAATTCAAAACAGAGTTTGTTTCATTTGCCAGAGGACAAAGTGGTTCGTCTGTAAGAGAAAGTCACCTGGGTGGGGTCCAAGAGTAAGGTTAATGTGAGGAATGTGATGGAATTGTTGGGCTTGATGAACTTTGTGTGCAGGGCAGTACATCTGTCATGTACATTTTGCTGGTCGGTGGCTTTTCTCTTAAAAAGGGGGAAGAGTAAGCACCACAGAGTAAGGGTCAGTAAGTTATCTCAGGAGGATTTAGCTTTGTGGACTAAGTTTTTACATCAGTTTTAATGGGATTTCATTTTGGCAGTTGGATTGGGTTCAACAAGAAGATCTGCAATTGTTTACAGATGCAACTGGGGGTTTGAGCATGGGAACTTATTTTGCAGGACAATGGTTTTCAGTGCCATGGCCTGCTCATTGGTCCGAAGATTGGAAGCAGGATATTGCCTTTTCAGAGCTGATGCTGATTTGGGTGGCTTCTGTGGTATGGCAGGAGCATTTGAGGGGAAAGGGGGTGGTTTAATTCAGACAATATTGCAGTGGTGAGTGTGTTGCAGACTAAGATGGCTAAATCTCCTTATTTGTTATGGGTTCTTCATAAACTTGTGTTACAAAGTTTATTGATTAACTTTTCATTTACAGGGTTACATGTGGCTGGTGTTAAGAACAAGATAGCTGACAGTTTGTTTCATTTTCAACTTTACAGATTTTGGCAAGTGACTCCAACAACAACACTGCATCCCTCAGTAGTTCCAGATGAAATTTGGCAGATTGGCCAGTAATAATCAGCAGGTTGGTGCAACAGTCATGGGCGGGATCTACAAGGAGAGTTTACAGTAGGGCATTGAGCAATTTTGACAATTTTTTGAAGCAGTTACCAGCTCAAGAGTGTGATTGGTCAGAGAGTTTGTTGTTGCATTACTTAGCCAGCTTGCAGAAGCAGGATAAGGCAGTTTAAACAATGAGGGTGGCATTGGCAGCTATTGGGATGTTTGCCCGGGTGGCCAGGTTAGAGGATTGGACTAGGTCAGGGGTCTGCAACCTGCATCTCTGGAGCCATATGTGGCTCTTCCACCCCTCTGCAGTGGCTCTTTTTAGCCACTCTACTGCATAGTGCGTGCGCACATGCACGCACGCGCACACACACACACACACACACACACACACACACACACACACACACACACACACACGCACACACACACACACACACACACACACACACACACACACACAGTTACCTCTCAACTGTACAGATTTTCACAGAATGTCTTGACCTTTGCCTCATATTTTTGGTCTGTTTCGCATAAAATTGCATTTTTCTGGCAAATCATTGAGGGCTGAATTAATTAAAAATAGACATTTGAGTTCGACTTCATACCTTCAAAAAATGCATGGTAATGCAAAATCTGTTATTCTATCAACTTACTAAGTTTGTAAGAGCAGTATTTAAAAAGTGTCCCTATTTTTGGCCCTTTGTGCCCCATTATTTATGGCTTTGTCCAGGTTTCTTGTTCTAAGAGGTCAAGAGATATGACACACACAAACTCACACACATTGAGAATGATCGAGCAATCTCAACAAAGGAACAAAAATAGGGACAGATTATAAATATACTGCTCTTATAAACTTAGTTTTTTAGTTTTTTTATATTTAGTATAATAACTGCATATAAAATGTTAGATGCTGTGTTATCTTCATTTTAGGGTTCAAATAGGTTTTGTGGCTCCCAATGAATTTTATTTGGTGGGAGATGGGCCAAAAATGGCTCTTTTGATAGTGAAGGGTGCAGACTCCTGGACTAGGTCATGGTTGGTGGGGCGAGTATTGAAAGGGTGGGGTAGAGTTTAAGGTCCTGCTACTAATAGGAGATGTCCTATGACTAAGGGGATTTTGATAAGGTTGCTAAGGGGCTTAGGTAGAGTATGTGGATGCATGGATGATTATGTGGTGTGGAGTACAGTAAGAGTGTGGATGTATTGTGGAGTGTTTCGTGTGTCTGAGTTGTTGGGTTCCTTGGTGTGGGATGATGTCCTTATATTACCTAGGGCAGTGCATATTAGTCTGAGGTCTTTGAAGATGGATCAGGAAGGGATGCTGATAGTTTTGGAAGAGGTTGAGTCAAGTTGAAGTTGTCCTGTGGTATGAGGAAAAAGACGGAGGGTGGCTAAGGGAAGTAGAGTTTAATAGTTAGTTTTCACATCATTAGGTGGCAGAGCGTTGATGGGTGAGCAATTGAATTTGATTATGAGAAGGCCTCTTAGTAGTGTTGGGCTAGAGGAAGATAAGCTTTCTACCCATTTCTTCAGGATGGGTAGGGCGTTGGATTTAGCGAAGGGAGGAATTTCGATTGAAGTTATCAAGAGGGTGGGACGGTGGTCTCCCAATGCCATTTTGTCTTATATTAAGTAGTTTGTTGAGAAGTTTTGGTTTAATTTTTTTTCTTTCTCTCTCTAGTAGGTGAAAGAAGGGTCTTCATCTTGGGTCATTCTTTCGTATATTGGTTGGCTAGGCGTGGGGCGATTAGACGTAATGGTATAAATTTGGGTTTGGAGCGCTTTGGACTGAAGGTCTCATGGCATGGTGTTAGAGGGTTGATGCGGAGCCGAATATTACAGGTATTTACCATGTTGCAGAGTCAGTGGGGATTGCTGCATATTTTGGTGATTCATTTGGGGGGAATGATTTGGGTAGAATTCTGAAAAGGCAGTTGGTTTATTAAATTTGTGAGGGTGTCTTAGCATTGAGAAGGCTTTATCCATCAATGGTTTTGCTATGGTCTGAGATTATTCTCCGGTTGTTTTGGAGAGAGACAAAAAATTTTGCTATGGTGGAGAGGGCTAGGAAGTATGTTAACTTTACATTGGCAAAATATTTGAAAGAAGTAGGGGTGTGTACTATATGGCAAATGGACTTTGACGACAGAGATCCCATGTGGTATAGGATGGATTTGGTTCATCTCAGTAAATTTGGTCTGGATTTGTTTAACCTTAATTTGGGGCTAATAGTGGAGGATCTAGTGAAAGAGAGTACTGTGTGAGGGGGGGAAAGCCATTTCGGGCTGGTGGATGGAGAACAAAGACAGGCTTGCTCATCTTCTGTTCCCCCTCAGGAGGATAATTGGAATTGGAGGTAGTGAAATTTTTGATGATGGAAAACTTGGAGTGGAAGGATTTTATTGGTGATATGCTAAGGTGAGCAGGGATTCTGCCTTGTTATTACTATGATAAGTGAGGAAGTGGGGGAAGCTGCTTATCCAAGGGTGAGTGGGTATGCTGGCCTTATGTTTATTTGTTATTTTGTTGCAATGAGCTGAATTTGATTGTTTCAATAAAGTTTCCATGTTACTACTTTATTGTTAATTACAATAAAGTTCGTCAAAAGTCTGTGGGTGTTTGTGTAATTTTTAATTGGACTGTGACAAATGATGTTTGGGAACAGATTATGATGTCACAGGACAGCTTTGGTGTGGGGTGGGTGGAGGTAGAGTTTAGGATGTAGGGAGGTGAGCAAGATGGGATATGCATGTGGGTAGGGAGCAGATAGGAAAGGGTTAAGCAAGTGGGAAGATAAGGGAGGAAGTGAGGTAGGATTAGTGGGTGGGTCTTAAGGGCTTTTGTAGTGGGAGTTAGTGATGGGAGACACATTTGGTGTGATCTTGTTGCCCTCCCAGCCCATCCCATTTTTGGTGATGGTTGGTGGGGCGGAGAAGAGGGACAGGCTTGCCCCTCTTCTCTTCCCCCTCAGGAGGATGATTGGAATTGGAGGTGGTGAGATTTTTGATGCTGGAAGACTTGGAGTGGAAGGATTGGATATTGGAGATTGGTGATATGCTAAGGTGAGCGTGGATGCTGCCTTGTTATTCCTATGATAAGTGAGCAAGTGGGGGACGCTGCTTATTCAAGTGTGAGCGGGTATTATTGTCCTTATGTTTATTTGTCATTTTGTTGCAATGAGCTGAATTTGATTGTTTCAATAAAGTTTTCATGTTACTACTTTATTATTCATTACAATAAAGGCTGTCAAAAGTCTGTGGGTGTTTGTGCAGATTTTAATTGGACCATGACAATAACACTTTTAACTTAATTTATTTATTTAATTAAGTGTTTTTTTAGCGATATATTGACATGTTATGATCATTCTATTTCAAGAATGTAGTTTTATATGTTTATTGCTTTTTAAAATCTTCATATTTTTAGTGGTATGTATAGCTTTAGGAATTAATTTGTAAAAGGTGTGATGTTTGTGATGTAAGATATATAAACTTTGGTAAATTTTAAATGAATTGTTTTGATGAAGTCCTGGTGAAACTCTTCTTTTTCTTCTTTCGGCTTTTCCCGGTTAGGGGTCGCCACAGCGGATCACCTGTCCGCTCATGATTGGCAATAGAGTTTTACAGTGTCGAGTTGCCAGCCCAGCACCCAACCTTTCACAGAAGGCACACACATGCACACACTCATGCCTAGGGCCAATTTAGAGTGACCAATCCACCTACAGCATGTCTTTGGGATGTGGGAGGAAACTGGAGCACCCAGAAGAAACCCATGCAACCACAGTAAGGACATGCAGACTCCGGACAGAAGGCACCCCAGCCAAAGATCAAACTGGAGAACTTCTTGCTGTGAGGCGGCAACGCTAACTGCTGCACTACCGCGGCCACCCATTAAGCATTTTTCATCCATCAGGACCAGGATGAAGTCCTGGTGAAACTGATGGATGAAAATGCTTAACCATTTTTATTGTGTTTTAAAAAAAAAAACATGGCTGGTGGTACATTCTTGAGATCTGTGATTTTATAATTTTTAGTATTTCATTTGTTTAATGATAGTTATAGAACTATAGGTTGTATAAAAGGATTTATAATGTCTAGGAAATTGTTCAATACTGTCAGTCATTCGGTGACTATGCCAGATATTTCCAGTGAATCTGTTTATAGCTAAGTCAATCCTCTGCTAAAAAGACAAAAATAAGCATTATTTTGCACTTTTATTTATAACTGTGATTGCATTTTATTAGTTTCCTGTGATATGTGCTGTATTTACTGCACTTTAAACAAAAATGTATTGTTCTACTGCTGCTTTAAGTACTTATTACACTGTATTAGTTAATCAAGGCTGTTGTATCTGGATTGCATGGTCTTCTTACGCTTGGGCTCCAAACCAACCATTTTACAGTAAGAAGGCTTTTACTGCACTCTTGTGGCAGAAGTGTACTAATCCAAACCTGAATTGGAAATTGCTGGTGGGAGGCTTATTGTGTGCTTTCCTGATTGATAGTTAGCTTAAAAACCTGTTCCTCTTTGTCTGTATATAAGGCTTGAGTTTGAGCAAAGCTGCTCTCTGTGCAGCAGCAGTTAGTAGTGCCCTGTACAGATGCAAACACCTTGAAGATAAAACTTCCTTAAAATAACTATCATGGAAACAGTACCCAGCCACCTGCTGCTCCAGGAGCAGTGAACAGCATTGGTCTGTTGGTTAACCTTAGACTGCACAAAGTATAGTTCCCACTCATAGTCTCTGTGATACCAGCACAGTCCAGTCTAATTAGCTCATTCTTTTCCCTTCTAAAACCCACAATAAGAACCTGATATTATGGATGGGAAGTTTCCTACCATCTCTGTAGTCAGTCTGATGGATATGCACATCCTGATGTATACTGCCTCCACTAAATCCTGAAATAAACAAATACTATGTGTGAGAGATCTAGTTATACTATGAAAATGAAGGCAAGACTCTCACATGCAGAAAAATCAAATGCTAAACAGGTTGATAGCGCACACACACACACACACACACACACACACACACACACACACACACACACACACACACACACACACACACACACACACACACACACACACACACACACACACACACACACACACACACACACACACACACACACACACACACACACACCACTTTCCACACGAAATAAGGATTTAACGCATAAACCTACATATGCTGAGGAAACTCAGAGGCCTCCCAAATGTTGCCTTTGGAAACCACATATACACACATCAAAGCAAACAACCACAGAACATAATAATACATACACTGGTGTCCCAACAAATAAGCCCATAAGATGAAACACCAAAAAAACCTAGCATACTGATCATGAGAGACTCC
This sequence comes from Protopterus annectens, assembly GCF_019279795.1. Classification (NCBI taxonomy): domain Eukaryota; kingdom Metazoa; phylum Chordata; order Ceratodontiformes; family Protopteridae; genus Protopterus; species Protopterus annectens. The sequence goes on from NC_056726.1 coordinate 1,941,391,556, forward strand.
ATAGTGACACACACAGATGTCTCCTTCACTAGGCTGGATAAGCAGAAGCTTGCAGTTAGCTACGTCTCAGGTGCCAGGATCTGCCAGATCATACAAGCACTCAAGTGTCTCATCCATAAGTACCAGTATGACTCTGTCATAGCTCATGTGGGTGTGAATGACCTATGATGTACCTCCCTGGACGATATGAAGAGAGACATGATTGACCTCTCAGATTATGAACCTAGCCCTCAACAGCATTCTACTTTCATCAAGGTCAATACCACAGTACAAGGAAAAAGTGATTGAATTTAACAATCGGCTTATCTTTTAGTGATAGTCCAAGAGGATCCAATATTTGTCAGCCTGGGAGGACATGATCGACAAGCCACACTGTTTTGCCAGAGATGGTCTGCACCTGTCTCTTCTAGGCTTTCAGATACTGGCACAGGCTTTAACCACTCTATAGTGCCTTTTTAGGCAGTGTCAAAGTAACCAGCCTCCCAACGTAACAAAATCTTCTCTTTATAAACGCAAGGTACTGCTACTCAATCCTAGGAGTCTAAACAAGAAACTGCATTCCATAGAAGCACTTCTCAACTTGGAATTTGCTGATTCCTGTGCAGTCACTGAGACATGGTTCAAACTTGCGCAAAGCACCATGGCTATGCAAGTCTACAACACCTTCCATATGTTAGACCACCAACTGAGTAAGAAAGAATCAAAGGAGGATGTGTATCCATCTTCATAAAGGATAAGTACATCTCAAGACTGGTCAAACAGTACAACTGTCTCAAGGTACTGCATGTCCAGCTAACCACTGGTAAAATCCCCTAACACATCATTGCAAACTATAGGTCCCCCACCATGAACCAAGAAAAACATACCACATACCTAGAGTTACTGGAGTCACTCACCATGCAGCCCAATTCCTTACTCATAGGTGATTTTTTTTACCCTAACTTTGACTGGGGATATCACTAATATGCAGGATCAGAGCTTTTTAAAGTTTGGCAATGCAAATGTTCTGCAACAGATGGTTGTCATACCTACTAGGGACTCAAATATCCTGGACATATTACTTACTAACATGGGGGAGCACCCCCCCCCATGTAATGTCCTGTTTGGTAAGATCGGACCATAAAATGGTGTCCTTTGAAATACATATAAGGCTAGATACCACATCAAGCTCATGCTAAAGAATTTCTAAAAAACAAATTATCTTCTGCTAAGCAATGGCATAAGAAATTTCAAAGCACCCCAGAATATAGAAATTGCAGATACATATGCAAAGGTGTACAATACCCTGTATATTCATTTAAGCAGTTGCTTAGAATCAGCAGTACCAGAATAGATTAAACTCAGGTCTTGCCAGAAAAACAAGTCATCCTGGTAGACCCCTGGCATAAACAGGCTATACAACAAAAGTAAGAAACTAATGTTCAAAAGTAAGCAGGAACAGGCTCAGCAGAAAACGAAAATCCTCACTAGTCTAAACAAACAAATCAGAGATCTGGTCAAGTACTCAAAATTATTTTATTTTATTTATTTTACATTTGTTGACCAGGGTAGTCTGACTGGATGCATGTCCATTTTCAACAGAGGCCCGGGGAGAAAAGCTCCAAGGAAATTGTTCAAGCTCCAAGCAAATTGTTCAAACTCCAAGCAAATTATTAAGCAAATATAGCCTTCCTAGCCAAGCAAAATCACAAAAGATTGTTTAACTACGTCCAATATCTTAAGTGGAATACCCAGCTATGTGGTGAACTGGTTGAGGACGGAACCACCCATGCTAAACTGGAGGAAATAGTCAACCTGCTTGCTGACAGATCTGGATCAAATTTAACCTCCCCTGTCCCCACTGGTTGTCCCTCAAAGTATACCTGACACCATTGCTCAACCTATTATCTCAAGAGAGCAGGTCATCTTTGCACTCTAAGGCTAGAAACACAGTATTAATGGGCCCTGACAACATCCCATGTTGCCTTTTAAATAATTTAAAACATGACCCAGCAGACCCACTTTGATCCTTATTTAACCACTGGCTCAAGACAGGCTTTCTTCCGGCAGAATAGAAGACAACAACAGTCATCCCTCTGCAGAAGGGGGTCCACCAACTGACCAAGGGAATTATAGATGCATCCATTTGGACTCTCCTGTTCAACAAATGTAAAATAAATAAAAATAATAAAATAATAAACCTGACGAACCTCATCTGTAAGGTGATGAAAAGAATCACCTTGGACCTTATCAACAAGGACACAGGCAATCTGCAGACTCTGGATTCAACCCAGTCCAGATTTGTTAAGAGTAGATCACATCTTTAAATCTGGCAGAGTTCTTTGATAAGATCACCAAGACCAAGCATCTGACATAATTCCTCACTCAGGTATTATAGATAAATTATATCAACTGGGCATAAACCACTACGTCACCAAGTAGATGGCCAAATGACTCACTGATATGACACATACTGTCAAAGTGGGCGAATTCACAGCAGCATAGGATCATAGAAGTTTACTAGGCTATTGACACGGAGATCATTTCAAGCCTAGCTATTTCATCACAATGTAATACCATATATATGCTAGTCAATACCCAGGATTGCATTTAGTAATGACTGCCCATGTCCAGAAAAGTTGTGGGCACTATCCCTCGTAAGAATTTACTGTCCTCCATACACTTGTCCAGGTTCCTCTTGAAAAGTGTCATAGAGGTGCTCTGTTTCACATGAATTTGTAGCCTATTTCAAAGATGCAGGACTTGTTTCTAGTAAGAGGCCTCTAGTAAGAAGTCAGTCACCAGTGGCATACAACATGGTTCTGTACTAGGCCCTATCCTGTTCTGTATTTATTTATTTCTCAGAAGTCAAGGCAAATGTAGACAGCCTTTGGTTGACCAAGATAACAGATGACTGCAAACTGGGGGCAATTATGGAATTCCTCAATTATACTGATATACAGCAGAAAGTATTAACACAGACAAAGGATTGGTGCCAGAGCCATGGACTGAAACTGGATGCAAAAAATGCATAATTAATCCCTTTGGGAAAGCAAATACTCCAGCTAATTACAATATGGACAGCACCCTCCTAACAGTAGACCTACTGATACATGATATGAGTACTCAGGTTGATAGTAATCTGAACTTCTACCATTATGTGTCCACAGTGGTGTGAAAGTCCTTCTATGTGGTACAATTCATAAGTAAATCCATAGCATCCAGATCTAAGGACATTATAATTCCATTGTAGCCAGTTATCATTATACCAGTAACTGAATACAATGTACACTTTTGTATATGCCTCACCAGACATCTGCAATAGCTGGAGTGACCCCAGAGGTTTCTCTCCAGGAAGATACAATGTATAAAAATAAATCTGACATGGAAAATTGAAAACTGTATCACTGTATTCTGTCTCCTACAGACTACTAAGGGAAGATCGGTATCTGGCCTACAGGGCAGTCTCCCACTTGACCCTGATAGAAATGTTACACATTCATAAATCAAACTGCACAAGGGTCACTCATTCCATGGATCTTAATCTAGCCTCTGGCATAAATAAATCATGTTAGAGAGGAACATACATCTCCCAGAGACCAGGCCTTCACATGAAGTAAAGCCCTTCCTTGACCCCCTTCAAGAGCAACCTAAATTAAAGGATGGGTAATCATAAATTAACTTATTTGGTGGTGCCCATGTCTATCATGGACAGAGGCAATTACTATTAGATACCATAGCACATGCTCATACCTTTGTGAATTTTGTTAACTACTGAAAATTGGGAAACTTGGGTTAAATATGGATAGACTTGTAAGAGCTCTTGGACCATTATCCTAGTAATCTCCTATGACCCCATGAACCTGTACATCAGAAATGATGAAATGATTATTTGTTAGTTACATTCGACACGAACTTGAGTATGGAATAACAATATGGAAACCTTATAAGAAAACAAACATGAGTAAACTGGAAAGAGTATAGTGGAAATATACCAAGGGCATCCATCTATGTGAAAATTTAAATTATTATGAAAAGATTAAAATATGTGAATTTGTAGAGTGTCTCATATAGATATATAAGAGCAGACCTTATTTGGGTATATAGAACATTTACAGACAACTACCTCTGGAAATGTTTGGGGTTATCAAAAAGTAGAAGGGCATTATGGCCCGTGCTTGAAATGTCTGTATGTGTGTGTGGGTGTGTGTAATTATTCAATATAGCAAAAGCATTTCAACAAGCATAACCATTCCAGCAGAAGCATCAAAATGCACTCACACTCACAAAAAATTTTGTTTGCAGGGGAAGGGCAAGTTCCCCAGCACCCACCATGTGTGTGTGTGGGGGGGGGGCAGTGCCCAACACACCACTGCTACTTTAAATATACCAATTCCAAGATCACACTGCAGCAGGGAGAAAGGCATTTTCCCTTATGCAACTGAGTGTGATACCATACTAAATATGCATGGCACAGTGAAACGCAAGCAGTGTACATAAATTAAGCAAAAAGATTCACTTACACCTCCAAAACTACACAGGATACATGGCTGATCAAAAGCAAGCATTTGTCAATCAAATAAACTTTAATATAATGCAAAAAGCACAAATTTTGGTCATGTATATTTTCCGATGATACAAATAGCACCACCTTTATATGTACTGTAAATTTTGTTTAGAACATGCTTATTAAATTGCTAATTAACACAATTGCATGTAATAGTTGTAGTACCAGAATAACACCTTACTGACATGTTTTGCTGTGGTGATGAGGTATATAGTATAAGGTTAATATATTTTGTAGCCCAGTGTGTATATGTCTTTTAAAATCTAGTTAATTATTAGTTGTGGTGCCAAGATACTTCCAGCTATCTACCACAGTAATTTCACAGCAATGTGGAACCAGGATGGCTAAGTAGATGCTGTAAAAATAAATCCACCATGAAAAATGCAGACAAATGCTTCTTTACTTAAGTTCTTTGCTTCAGTTCAGTGCAATTAAGTAAACAGCAAACAACAGCTAACAGCTCATAGCTCACAGTTCAAGGCTACAGCAGCATACCTGTTTCGCCCTCTGGCATCATCAGCTTGTTGCATATAATCCAGCAATTTATGCACTTTATGACACTGAACTCATTCTGTCTATGTCAGCAATTCTGTTTGGGTATCTAAGTAATGAATCAGTTTGGAATATTCATTACATTAATGGAGATGGACCTCTCTATAAACTTGTGTATTTTATGAGAAAAAAAATAGTAGTTCCAAATTTGATATGTAAGAAGTGCACATGCTTGCTTAAGCGAAAAGACTTAAATAAGTCCAAAATAATATAGCTGTATGTAGACCTTTATCACAGTGAGTTGCGATGTACTTTACGAGCTTTGTGAGAGCTGTGCTGTGCTTTGACCATCTCTAGCTCCGTGCTGGTTGTTTTAATTAAGCTGCATGCAGAAAGGTAGTATGTCAGTTGGAGGTGAACATTTGTGAAAGTTGATTTAGAGTGCTAATTGACACATACCTGTGGATTCAATAAACTGTGCAGGCTTTAGGCAAAGCCTACACAAAGTTTAAATGTTTGCACTGTGAACAGTAGTTCTAATTACATATGCGTGTTGCACACCATGTTTAAACCCAAATAAGCCCAGTTTCATGACTAGCAGCAGTGTTGCTGGCCAGGAAACTGCGTATAGCAACACGGACAGAAGCAGTTATGTAAACCTGTTTACCTGCGGGCAAAATAGTTCTGCAGGATTGCACAGAATGCCACAATGATTACCAAAGTTTTTAATAAAGTAACATATACAGTTTCAACACATTTCATGAAAGAATATACAGTGCAGAGTAGTATGGAAACCTGTTTCAGTCATACTGAATAGAAGTTTTTGAAATGATCAGCAAGGGTATATAGACTGCATTATAAATAAATAGTCAGGGAAAGTGTGTATATTGAAAAGGGACAAACAGATTAACTGTAGGAATGAACACAGGGGAAGAGGACAGGTGAAACATGGTAATGTACAGCAGATGGCATGTCAATGAAGACAGTTGAAGCATGGGCAGTAATCACATATTAACATGATACAGTAAAGACTGCACAGTTGCATGTCATATGACTGTCACACAAGGTGACACCACTGGAGCTGATACTTTGTCATATAAGCATTCTGACTTAACAATGGACGACGTATATCAGGGATGGTATATTAAATAGGGATTATGTGTAATTTGTAAAGCTGTGCAAATTGAGTTGCCTGAAAATGAATGTAATGTTAGCATAGGTCTCAACCAAGTGGGACACATAGTATCAAGCCCATGGACAACAGTAGACAGAAGTATGCGCAATCCGAGACAATATCAGAATAATGCTGCCAGTAATCTCTTGTCTTCCACAAAACATATTGTATTGTGAGTGATCATACAGGGTTGTTCAAGAACACACTTGTACAACTATTATGATTTATCAGCAATCTCTGAGGGGAATTAAGCACACCTCCCTCAAAATGTAACATTTGCCGGAGGTGTTTGGAGGCACACTGTTACATCAGTATTAGAAATAATGAGCCATCCTGGCTAGTTAACAGGTGTGGATGTTACTTGGTCTACTCATAGGGGTGTGCTGTCAATATTGTAATTATCTTCTGCATTTGGGCATTCAAAATGGAACTAATCCTCCCCATGAGTTTCCTTTATCTCCCATGTTTCCCATGGTTGTGGCATTAATCCTTTGTGTGTGTTGATGCTGCATGCATTATACCAATAACACTTAGATTCAATGATTGTTCACAATTTGCAGTCCTCCACAAACCTGGTTGGAGAAAGGATGTGTAAGTCAGTTTTGATGTCTGACACTTAAAGAACTGGAAAGGGCCTACCACAGAGCCCTGAGGTACATATCTAGTCACTGGACTTTAGATAGAGGTGACTTCACATACTGAAACATATTTCTCTGTCATGTATGTATTCCAGTTGTCTATCCACTTAGTTACATAGGTGTTTATGGCCAACTGTGATAGTTTTTCCTGTAACACCTGACTGTTGATTTGTGTCAAATGCCTTGGTCAAGTTCAACAGGATGACAGTGTTGTCATCATGCATGCCCCTGGTAACCCTCTTGAAGACACTGAACAGATGTAACAGACATGATGTAGCTTAAACAAACAAGCATGGGTTTAGTAAACAGTCAGGGTATTACCTCTGTTTTTAGAGAAAGTCCATGATGACTCCTTGGCCAACCTCACAGATGAGAAGAGTCAGGATGGGTCTATAACTCCATGCATCAGGTGATGGCCCTCCCAAGTCAGAAGGATTCATATTGCCTTATACCCTTCTATGGGAACATAGGCTATCTAAAGGATGTGCTGATGTATGGATCCAACTGTGTCTGGTAGATCACGCTATAGGCAACCTATGATGTTGTCAGGGGCCCATTGCTTCTGTTTTATTAGCTGTAGAGAGTGCACAGAAGTGTTGCCCTGCTGAAAATAAAAACGGAGTAATTCTGCATGTATGCTTTTGCTGATGGCCAGTGGCGACACGGTGGTGCCATGTGAGACAAACTGTCAGCTAGCAAAGTGTCTATGTCCTCTGGGTGGGTATGTCTGCTGACATCCATATATTGCACTTAATATTTCATATGTATTGGAATATGTGATTTGTGACAAGACCTCCATATAGCCTTGGTCATTTATCACATTCCACACACTACTGCTATGCACACAATCGTACAACTGTACCAATGTCACATACTTACATTACTTGCACAACATATGCCTATATGTGTTTCATGGGCATGTTGAGTTTGAGAAGCCTGATGTCATATCTGGACACATTAGAGATCAGTTGTCTATGGCTCATGCAAAACATTTCCTGACACAAATGCTAATTGTCACACAATAGTGCTGCTGACCCACCTCAATAATCTTTGGGTGTAGCAACACAACTGTACACATAATGCATTCCATAAGTTTGTAATTGCATCAAAACATGTGATTCATTGGTTGTGTATATCACAGTATAACAACAATGTGTATGAGGCACAATGTGTATGAGGCAAGACTTATGTGACTATGTAATCAATATGAATCAATATCAATGTCAGTCACAGTACTTTTAAGGACGGTATGTAGACACATTGCCACCTGTGCTATACTGCAAGTGTCACTGTGATGGCAGAATATGAACTGTGTAGAATGTTGATCTGCTACACTACAAAAACACATATCCTAATACGACAACAATATACATACAGTGTAACACACCATGTCATCAATTCTCAAGAGAAAAAACTACTACAGCTGCAATAGAAGGAACATGTACTGCAATGGTATCAATGGTCATAAATACATTAGCTCACATCACAGATTGTAAGACCCTCTTGTAGCCGTAATGTACATCCACACCTCAATATAGCACATGTTAATGGCAGCAACACTGACATAATGGCCAACATCACATGAAATCCTAGCCATTACTATAACTTGTAGAAAAATCCATGTATCTATATTATGGAATATAGTAAGCCTACTGTACATATGCATATACTTTGATTCCATTACATCCTATCACTGTCCGTATGGGACATGTGCACCACACCAAGACAGAATTAGCAATCATAAATGGAGTGGTCTTGAGATGGCTTGCAGAGAATCATGAAAGGACTCTGCTTCATGATGTGATTATGCATATCTGACATGATGGCATTCTCCACTCGTCTTCAGGAAGAATATCATGTGGCCAGTGGAAAAAGGAGGATGCTGGATTCATAGGGCTATGTGAATGGTATTCCAAGTAGCAGTGCAATGAAAAATGATTCCAAAGATCCCACAATGGCCATAATATGCCTTCAATCACACACATACAGCAGTAGACTGGGCCTGATTTGAAAATTACACCTGTGTAGATATAGAACATGAATGCCATGCAATGTCACGGTAGCAACAAAAGATATGTCTGACAGTAACACTGTCATGTTGTACTTTATGGACTATGACATCATCATTGTATGCTGAGGAGAACATGTTGAGAAGAGTGTAAGATATGGATGTGGAGTCACATCTCTGTGTAAAATTATCAAAAAAGTGATAGGTGTATGCACAGAAATGCAAGTCACCTGCTCTCAGTTTAGAACCCCTCTATGTGTAGACAAAGTAGATTGCAAACAAAGTAGTTAATGTTACTGCCACAGCACAGGTTTGTCTTGAATACTGTCAGAATGCATGTTATATAGGCTGACAGTATCATTGTATGCTACAATGAAGTGTTTGGAGTAGGGTTTGACATAACTGTGGAATCACATCCATCCATCCATCCATCCATCCATCCATCCATCCATCCATCCATCCATCATCAACCCCTTTTTCCCATTTTATACATGGGGTCAGGGTGTTACTTCAACAGTGATTTGCATATCGAGCCAAGGTTTACACCACCAGGTGGCTAGCCCTGTTGTGGTAGTTCATCCATACCACTTACTCACACACACACACTCACACCTAAAGCCAATTTAGAATGTCCAATCCACCTACTGCATGTCTTTGGAATGTGAGACTCACATATCATTCTAAAATTGTCAGCATAGTAAGTGCTGACTTCACACCCAGTTGACTGCAGTTAAAATAGAACCCTACTTATCTATTTACACAGCACAATAGTTAATACAATTGCCATGGCACAAGTCTAGTTGTTATAGTTTTCCACAGCATTTTGCAGCTGATGACATCAGCAGTGTCTGGTGAAAAGAAGATGGCAATAGCACTGTCTGGCATGCATTTGCAAAATGCTCTCTTGAATATCAACCAAGTGAACACACTGAGACATTGACCACAGACAGAATAGAACCCCTACTTATCTATTTAAACAGCACAGTACTTAACACAACTGCCATGGCATTAGTCTGGCTTTTGTAGTGTCCAACAACATTTTATAGCTGATGACATCAATGGTGTTTGGTTAGAAGAAGATATTAATAGCAGTGTCCCACATGGTGGTATAAAATGGTTTCTTGAATGTAAACCAACCGAACAAAACACACATACACATACAGGTTGACCACAGTGAGAACAGAACCTTACCTAAGTATACCGACTAGAGAATTCAGTATTTAATCCATGCACTGCAGTACAAGTCTGACTTTCATAGTGACCGAAAGCATTTTATAGCTGATGACACCAGCAGTGTCTGGTGAGAAGAAGATGGTAATTGCATTGTCTTACATGCTGGTGTAAAATGCTCTCTCAAATATTAACCAAGTGAACATACACACAGACATACCAATTGACCACAGTGAGAAAAGAGTCCCACCTACTTATTTACAAAGCAAACTATTTAACTCAAGTGCCATAGAACAAGTCTGCCGTTCACAGTGCTGCAGTACAGTTTATAGTGGATGATATCACCACTGGATGTTTTGAGAATAGATGTTGTGAGGCCTGCATTAAATGGATGTATAAGCATATACAACTTTCAGTACTCCATGGGATTGTACTGATGACTGAGTGATATGCAGAATACATAGTTGTGTTATTTTATTTATTTATTTATTGCATTTGTTGACTGGGAAGGTGCACTTTGCCAAAGAGTGTCCATTTTCAGTGGAGGCCCAGGGAGAAAAGCTCCACAGAGATAAAACATAATAACAATATAATGCTTACAGTGTGATAGAAGACAAGATAACAGACATATCAGATAAACTGCTAAAGTATACAATGCATTCAAAGTAATAAAAAACACATGGATCAAATATGACAGATTAAACCTTAGCTTCCGGCCACAGTGCAGTATGTTCAGTTTGATAAGAATCCATACAACAGTTGTTCCACATTATACTGACAGTCCCATATAGTAGTTGGCACTGAGATAGAGTCAGTTTCTGACTAGACAGACACACACAAACACACACCAGTTGACTGCAGTGAGATGAGAACCCCTACCTAAGTACACTGAATAGAGAACACAGTATTTAATACAGCTGCCATGACAGAAGTCTGACTTTTTACAATGCTGCAGGACAATTTATTGTGGATGACATCAGCATTGGATATTTGACAGAAGATGTTGGGAGTCCCATCTGAAATGGATGAGTAGCCATGTACAACTGTCAAGACAGTAAAGATCTGCACATTGCCAAATTGATGAGTGTGCAAAGTGTAGCATTTGCGGTTGTGTTTCCAATGTGCAGTTATACCATAAAAAGACAGCTTTACAAACTATTTGCAAACAGTTGTCCACATTACTACAAGGATTGGAAAATCTGAATGGGTATTGTCATTATAAAAATTTACAAGCTATATAAGAAAGAATGTTTGCATTTATTTTGGTAATGTAGTTGATATATTTGAGAGCAAGTACTGCCAGATCAAGTTTCAATGGCATGGGTGCAGGCAACACATGACTACAGTGTAAATATGTGTTCTTTCCTTAAAAAGTGCCTTCACTTTATTTGTGTTTTTACATGTGCTTTCATGGGATGAAGACTAAATGGGCAGTAAACATAAGTAATCCATGCTATTCTGCACTTTCCATAGTGCACCACAGGGCAGCTGGTTTGCCTGATCAATGGCAAAGTGTTTTCACATGCAGGATAGACATTTATACTGCTTTCCCTGTTTACGCATAGTTAAGCCTCTGTTTCACTGATAAAAGTATGACAGTTATACTGGTTTACTTACGTCTGTGCAATCAAGTTAAGTGAAGAGGCATAGACATCAGCAATGTGGATAGTACTGCATGTAAGAAACACACCAGCTACCTAGCTGTGGCAGCAGGTGTAAATGCATTGACAGATTTTGTTTTGAGTCCAAATGTTACATGGTTTGAATCCAGCTGTATCTAATAGTTTTAAATATGTATTTATAAAGCAATGACATAATTCTTTATTCTACATTCATTCTGTTACCTTAGCACAGAGTGTTTAAGCAGCATTGAACCAAGGTAACCACACTACTGAATAGCTGTTCACTGTCGCTTGGCACTGGTGCATGATGACAAACTCCATGCAAATACAGAGGGCAAAAACTGAAAGGCTTTATTGTTTTTTTATTCACTTATGCGTGTGGTGTGTGATTCTATTTTTTGACCAGAATAAAGGTGTTAAAATGTGGTAGATAGAAAAGTGGTGAAATGGGGGGGGCAAGCAGGGGGAAGAACAAAGGGAAATCAGTATTGGAATGTGCAGGAGGGAAGTAGGAAAGAAACCATATCTATCCATTTCTTCAACAGTGTAAAATCAAAATACATGCAGAATATTAGCTGAAGTTAGACTGCCACCTCAACAAAGATGAATGACCACAACATAATTATGTTGTATAGCCAATTGTACTGACTCAAGTGTGTCAAGAAGGCACATGTCAAGTGGAGAGCTATGTATGTGATGTTATTTTTTTGGTGGGAGAAGTGCCCACTTCTTGTTTTTAATTTAGTAAGAGAGAAATATTGGGTAAGGATGTAGGCATTTCATGGTCAGGTAAGTAGGGTAGGTGAGGAAGCAGATGCAAACAGGAGAAACAAGACAAGATACAGGGATAGTGAGGGACACAACAAGTTGGGGGGCACAATAATTGGGGTTAGGGAGGGGACAATGGATGCCCATGACTGTCAAACATGGGGACAGTGAGAATCTAGTTCTCATACACAGGACTGTCATCACTGTCCCCTTACTCTGCTGGTTGTTGGAGTGCTTGACATTTACCACTACAGATCATAAATAGAGCATCCTCTCCATCTAGTGTAGGTGTGCAACAATGGTGATGTGCATGACTCTAAGCACCAAGCCTGGCAACTCCTTGTAGGTGATAAAATCCCAACCTCTCCCAGAACTCCCAGACAGTACCACAGCACCAGCTGCCAGGGTATTACTACCTGATGTGGAAAACCCAGGTAGTGAAGGGGCAGTGGAAGGAGTACTGCCAGGGTGGGTCCCAAAAGGGCTGGGTATCACTGCAGGAGCCGGTGGAGTGGGGGCAGGCTGTGTCACTGGGGTTGGCCTACCTCCCTGTGCTCTAAAGCATTTTGCGATTTATCAGAGGCGGATGACATGGAAACATTTTGACTACACACAGAAAAATAAAAAGAGAGATAAGGGTTGTGTAGAGAGAAAAAAAAAAGAAAATTAGTACCATCACATCTGACATACAATGCATTATCACAATAATTAAATATTTTATCTCCACTTTTACATTTAAGTATACTTCTTAACAACTACAAACTCTAAGTATTGGTTGCTCAAAGTAATCCTTGCAATATGCATATATTGCACATATGCTTGGTCAAATTGTACAGATTACTTTAACAGCAGGGCATTTATGCCACTTTTGTTGAAATTAAATTATGCAATATGTTAAAGGATTCTCTATATATTTGTCACTTGTGGAACTGGAACCCACAACATCTGACGGCATTATTAGACTTGACTCCTACAGTTGACTTGTGCTACATACTGAAGCATGTATACTTGCTTTTGCAGTTAGGATATGCATGTGTAATTTGTACTACTGCATAGTAGAGCAATACTTTACATAAAATAATAGTAATGTTCTGCATGCATACCCCTTGCTTCTCTCAGTCACTTTAGCTGCTCAGCATTGGGTTCCCTGTTTGCCAGGATTTCCTGATTAGTTATGGAAGAAAAAGTAGAGAAAAAGAGAAGAGCATTATGCATACCAGTCTTGATAATATAAAGCTTTCTATCTAATACAAATGTTATTTATCTGTATACTTACACACCTGAGGGATATCAGCTATCCTAAACTCATCCAGCCACTGGTTGAGTATATCATGCTTGTGCCTTTTGAGGTCATTATAGCGATGCCTACATTATTCTCCAGTGCATGGAATGCCAATCACACTGGTGACAGCCTTGGCCAGACTATTCCATGCCTCAGACATGTACTTTGAGCCAGTATAGTCCTCCTGCAGCAGCCTTCATCTGTGGCTTTTTAAAAGGAGTCCAATAAAGATTCTGGACTCCTCGATACTCCACCTCTGAACCCTAAATTGGGCACATTCCCTTCTAGCTCCAGACATGTCTGATCATGGCAAACAGCAACAACCCCCAGGACATCTCTTTACCGCATTCTACCTAATAAACCCTTTCTGCACTTGCTTGTAGTCCTTTTTAATTTAATTACATTTTTTCAAACTGTGTGTGGACTAATATTGCTACATATTCAAGTGTGCCAGCTTGCACTGCATGAGAATTGTATTTACTACTGCTTTTGCTACTTTTCTAAAAAAAAAAAATCTTCTGCTTTTACTGTACTTGTGTTTCTTCCTACTTTATTTTCATGTTAAACGTTCTCAATTGTATTTATTACTGCTTGGTGTAACTCATTCTAAGCCTTTTAGTTTAAACACTTGAGCTTCAGACCAGTTGTTTTACATTGAGAGGGTTTGTGGTCTGCACTGTAGTGGCAGAACAGGTAGCTTACATCCTTCTAAGTTGGGAACTGCTGATTGAGGGCTCAGTGTCTGTTATTCTAAAAGTATATTAATTCTGGTTTAAGCACTTGGGCTTTCAGGCCAGTTATTTTACATTAAGAGGGTTTCGTGGTCTGTACTCTTGTGGCAGGAGAGGCTGGACTCTGCCCTTCTGAGCTGGGAATTTCTGGTTGAAAGCTTATAGTGCATGCATATATGAATTTCTTCTTACTGAAATTGGTATACCTTGTTTGCTGTAGCATAGACTAGATCCAGGCCTGCTGAATCTAGCTTTGTTTGAATAACTTGAGCACTAATCCAGGCATTATTTAAAGTATTCAGTTGTATTTATTACTGCTTGGTAGTAACTTGGTTAAAGTGTAGCTATCATTCTAAGTCTTTTGGATTAAGCACTTGGGCTTCAGACCAGTTTTTCTACATTAGGAAGGTTTGTGGCATGCACTGTGGTGGCAAGACAGGTAGCTTTCATCCTTCTAAGTTGGGAACTGCTGATTGAGAGCTCAGTGTCTGTTATTCTTAAAGTGTATTAGCTCTGGTTTAAGCACTTGGGCTTCAGGCCAGTTATTTTCATAGGTTCATAGGCTTATACTAGGCTATCTGCCCTAAGGCATTTATAAGCCTAGCCCAGATTTTTGTGGCTTACGCCACCCCTTATATGAAAAAATACTGTACCCATTAGTTTGTTGTGCCTCTGTCCAGCAGTGACACAGCGATGATTCCCGGGGTAAACCTACGACCCCCCATCCACAGGTCCAGATTTCTCTTGAACAGAGTCAGCGAGGTGCTCTGCCTCACATGGACCGGGATTTTATTCTACAGCATAGGGAGTCTCTGAGTGATAAATCTATCCCTCCAGCACATCCTATTTATATCCGTGCTAAGGTTTAAGTCGCTTGCTCTAGTGGTTTTGGTGGATTTGGATTTTTTGAGATGGAGCATGTCCATTAATTCCGGGTTGGACATGGCCTTGTATGTCAGGCACATGTCACCTCTGAGCAGACGGTATGCGACTGAATAGAGCTGGAGTTTCTTCAATCTGGCAGCATATGACAGATTTTGGAGTCCCTTTATCCTTTTGGTGAGGAACTTTTGGGGTCTCTCCAATTGCTGCAGATGTCGGGTGAGATACATCCCGAATGGGGCATTGTACTCTATCATTGGTCTGATAAGTGAAGAGTACAGGGCAACAATGATCTCACTAGATCTGGATGTGAATCTCTTCATGATCAGGTGGGCAATGTAGAAGGTCTTTCTAACCACTTTAGCAACGTGAGTGTCTAAAGAAAGGCCACTGTCAACCTGGGTCCCCAGGTCCCTGATAACCTCTTCTGTGCTTAGTGGATTGCCACCTATATGGTAGCTTGGGGTTACCTTGTTTTTCCCGAAGGGTATGACTATACATTTTTGGCGTTTAACTTCAGGCCATGGCTCTGGCACCAGCTATCTGTTTCCGTGAGTCCCTTCTGAAGGATATCCGTGTCCGATGCACTTTCCACTATGTCGCCCAGTTTGCAGTCGCCAGCAAACTTTGTCAGCCAAAGTCCTCCCATGTTGGCCTGTACATCTGAGAAGTAGATGCCAAACAATAGGGGCCAAGGATCGAGCCCTGTGGGACACCACTTGTGACCGGCTTGGAGTCTGACACAGCGCCAGCAACTCTAACCCTGTGGGTTCTGTCCTTAAGCCAGTTTGCAACCCATCTTGTGACATATGGGTTTACATTTAAGCTGGTAAGTTTTTCTACAATACCCGAGTGGGGTATTGTGTCGAAAGCCTTTGCAAGGTCAAGGTAGGCTGTATGGACTGCCTTTCCCTCATCAATGGCCTTGGTGACTGTTTCAAGAAGTCGACCAAGTTCAAAAGGCATGATCTTCCCTTGACAAAGCCAAACTGGGTCGGGTCCAATGTCTGCAAGTCCCCTATATCTTTGTTTATGAGCTCCATTATGATCCTCTCCATAGCTTTGCAGACTAGACTTGTTAAGCTTATGGGGCGTAATTACCAGGGTCAGTAGAGGCGCCTTTGTGGAGTGGGACCACAGTTGCCGCACGCCACTCCTTGGGCACGTATCCTGTGGTAAGGCTGAGATTAAACAGCTGCCTTATGTGCGGGTTTAATTCCTCATTTAGCTCATGTAGCACACAGCCGGGGACACCATCTGGTCCCATTGATGCTGTGTTTTAGCTTTAGAGAGCAGCTTTCACCTGTGCATTTGAGATGTCCGGGAGGCTACACTCGGCTGGGATAGTTATCTCTCCTTTAGGGGAGAGGGGTGAAGTTTGCACTGAACCTGTCTGCCAGTATGTTGGCAATGTCTGTGGGTTCAGTGATTTTTGTATCATTTTGGACTAATTCTGAGCATATCTGGGAGTTTCCACCCAGGTTCCTAACATAGCTGAAAAAGGCCTTATGATTGTCCTTTGAATCCATGGCAATTTTTCTCTCAAAATTGGCCTTAGTTGATTTTATGAGTGCTCGTATTTTTTTACTAATAATGATCAGGGGTGACTTCCCTTTTATGGATTTTGTTCTATCATGTAATAGCTTTCTCCTCTTATTGTAAAGTTTGTTAATGGCTGGGATCCACCAGACTGGAAGTTTGCCCTTGGTGGAAAGAGTCTTGGTTTTATTTGGGATTGCCTGATCCATGCAGTCCTGGAGGTGTTCATAGAAGGCATTTGTAAGGGCTTCCGCAGCTTGGGTTGTGGTTTCCATTGGCTCAGGGGCCTTGAAGGATACCACACCAGTCTTGAGTAGTGTGAAGTTTGCTTTAGAGAAGTTCTTCACTATGGTCTTTTTTTGTTTGGGGTGGGGGCAGGATGTGGATTTCTAGTGAGATTAGTTTATGATCTGATCTCACCAATGAGGGATATACTTCCGGTGTGGAGCATTTTGTCCCCATGTTTGTGATGATGAGATCTAGTATATTTTCTCCTCTTGTGGGGACGGTGACTAGTTGTTCCATGGCATTTGAATTTATGAACTCCAGGAACCTTTGGGCTAGAAAGTTTGGGCTTGAGTAATGTTCCCAGTCTATATTCGGGTAGTTGAAGTCACCCAATATGATGGTGTTTTGGTGATACATTTAAACCCTCCAGTGTCTTCAGGAAGGCTGTGTGGGCTTCCTGAGTTTGAGAGGGTGGCCTGTAGCATGCTACAAATTGTAGAGCAGTTTTGCCTATGGTTAATTGCACCTGGATGGTTTCCGATGCTTCGTGCATAGCCACCAACCTGGAGGTGTGGGTATCCTTGATGAATATGGATACACCCCCTCATTTTGTGGTGTGATCCGGGTTTTGGGGCCGGAACGCATGATATGAGGTAAAACCTGATAGTGCCGGGGTGCTCTCAGGAGCCTTGAACCAGGGTTCAGTCACAGCACAGACATCGATGTTCTCCATACTGAGAAGGGCCTCGAGTGCGTGCATTTTGAGATTTAGACTTCTGGCATTGAGCAGCATTACCCTTAGTTTCTTCACGTTTTTGTTTTCTAGGGTGGTAGGTTTATAATTTGAGCCTTGCCTAAAAAAGGCACTATGGGGGTGGCAAGAGCCTTAGCCAATATCCGGAATCCCAGGGGTGACAGGTGCAAGCCGTCCCTTGTGAAGCAGCATGGCTTGTCGAGCATGTCATCCCAGGCAGACAGACACTGGATCCCCTTTGAATGACACCAGAAATTAAGCCAATTGTTAAAGCTGATTATCTTGTCACTATATTGTGGCATCATTCTTGGTGAAGGAAGGATACTGCTCAGGGTCAGGGTCATACCTGCCTGGGCTACATAATCAGAGAGCTCCTCTATGTCTCTTTTCATGTAGTCCAGGGAGGTACGTGTCAGGTCGTTCACACCAGCATGGACAATGACTGTGTCATACTTGTACTTGCCGTGGAGTGACCTGAGTGCTTGTGTTATGTGACGGATTCTAGCACCCGATAGGCAGCTTACCGTGACCTTCTCCTTGTTCAGCCTGGTGAGTGGGACGTCAGTGTGTCTGACTATGGAGTCACCTATGACAAGTATGTTTGGTGTTGTATTTGGCCTTAAGGGCAGTGACTGCTTTGCACACTGATTTTGTTGTTTATGTGTTGCCTGTGGTGTGTCATAAGGTGGCGGTTGCTTGGGTGTCTGCTTTGGAGGTCTCTGCTGTTTAGGTAAATTTTTGCTCAGAGCCTCTGAGTATGTCTTTGTGTGTTTATGTGTTTGATTCATTGTTGTGATAGCTTTATGTGAGACTGGTTTTGTGGTGTGTGTAGTTGCCTTCTCCTCCTGTCTGGTCTTGCCAGTCCTGAGTTGAGAGAGCTCAGCCTCCAGTTTGGCTAAATAGCTGCATCTCTCGCAAGTATTTGTGTTATGTGGGAGGAGGAGAGGGTTGTCTGTGTACATGAGGCAATTGTAGCATTGCCTCAATATTCCCAGATTCACCAACTGGACAGGAGAGGACGCCAGCATCTGGCCCTTCGACATGCTAGAGAAATTAAGAAGTTTGGGGTGTAACTGAATGAGAGAGGACTTAGTAAGGAAGTGTGTACTCCTGGGGGGGGGGGTTCGCTAGTGAGGGACTTTGTATAATACAGAAGTGCTAAGCCTGAAAAGAAGATGCTTTTAAGACAAGTGCTGAGCTTTTTTTTTTTTTTTTTTTTTTTGGGAGAAAAAAAAAAAAAGCTTTTAAGAACAAGTGCTGCAATTTTTAGTTAAGGGATATACTGTTTAGAACACTAGTAGAGCAGTTCTAAGGGAAAAAATGAAGAACAGACTTTATGGAGCCAGAAAAAGTTTAACCTTGTTAAACCAGCACTGCCCGATGCTGCTCTAGTGGCAACTCCGCGCTAAAGCACGATAAAACGTGCTTGATAGCAGTGGCTGGAAAGAGCCAGGAATTGACCCAATACAGCCAATAAAACTACAGTTTCAAGTCAGTAACCACTCCCACGGGGGGCAGGGGAGCTGCTCAATGTTTTCACTGCCACTGATCAACAGAGAGACTTTCCTTTAGCCCAAGCAAAAATGGCCTCACAGAAACTTACAAACAGTTCAGGAACAGCAAGCCTGTAACTGAACTTTTTTAAATCTCAGAAAAGTGGGAAAAAAGCAAGATTTTTTTTTTGTTTTTGTTTTTTCAGAGATATCAGAGGTTCACAAGTAATATCAAGTTATAACAGTGCAGTAAATCATCCCACACAAGAGTGCTAGGTCAAAGACAGAAAATATGCAAGTTTTGAGGAAAAATGATTTTAAAATTAAGTGCAAACAGGAAATTCAGTAAACAGCTTTTGGTTGTGCTCTAAATACAGCTACTAATGCAGAAATCAAGTTTAACAAGCCAGAAAATGCTCAAACTAGGCAACTATGCAGAAAAACTTAGCAAATAAACAGAGAAAAAATACTTAAAATCACAAAAGTGGCTCCCTTCTTCTCTCAGCATTTTCTCCTCTTGGTGGGTGCTTCACCAACAGCCAACAAGCCTGAAAAGATGCCAAACCCATGAGGCAACTAAGTTTTAAGAGAGGAAGATGAAGGAGTTTTGGAAATGACCTCTACTGGTCAATAAAACTACAGTTTCAAGTCAGTAACCACTCCCACGGGGGCAGGGGAGCTGCTCAATGCTTTTCACTGCCACTGATCAACAGAGAGACTTTCCTTTAGCCCAAGCAAAAATGGCCTCACAGAAACTTACAAACAGTTCAGGAACAGCAAGCCTGTAACTGAACTTTTTTAAATCTCAGAAAAGTGGGAAAAAAGCAAGATTTTTTTTTTTTGTTTTTTCAGAGATAGCAGAGGTTCACAAGTAATATCAAGTTATAACAGTGCAGTAAATGACCCCACACAAGAGTGATAGGTCAAAGACAGAAAATATGCAAGTTTTGAGAAAAAAATATTTTAAAATTAAGTGCAAACAGGAAATTCAGTAAACAGGTTTTGGTTGTGCTCTACATACAGCTACTAATGCAGAAATCAAGTTTAACAAGCCAGAAAATGCTCAAACTAGGCAACTATGCAGAAAAACTTAGCAAATAAAATCTCAAAAGTGGCTCCCTTCTTCTCTCAGCGTTTTCTCCTCTTGGTGGGTGCTTCACCAACAGCCAACAAGCCTGAAAAGACACCAAACCCACAAGGCAACTAGGTTTTAAGAGAGGAAGATGAAGGAGTTTTGGAAATGACCCCTACTGGTCAATAAAACTACAGTTTCAAGTCAGTAACCACTCCCACGAGGGGCAGGGGAGCTGCTCAATGTTTTTCACTGCCACTGATCAACAGAGAAACTTTCCTTTAGCCCAAGCAAAAATGGCCTCACAGAAACTTATAAACAGTTCAGGAACAGCAAGCCTGTAACTGAACTTTTTTAAATCTCAGAAAAGTGGGAAAAAAGCAAGATTTTTTTTTTGTTTTTGTTTTTTCAGAGATAGCAGAGGTTCACAAGTAATATCAAGTTATAACAGTGCAGTAAATGACCCCACACAAGAGTGCTAGGTCAAAGACAGAAAATATGCAAGTTTTGAGAAAAATGATTTTAAAATTAAGTGCAAACAGGAAATTCAGTAAACAGCTTTTGGTTGTGCTCTAAATACAGCTACTAATACAGAAATCAAGTTTAACAAGCCAGAAAATGCTCAAACTAGGCAACTATGCAGAAAAACTTAGCAAATAAACAGAGAAAAATACTTAAAATCTCAAAAGTGGCTCCCTTCTTCTCTCAGCATTTTCTCCTCTTGGTGGGTGCTTCACCAACAGCCAACAAGCCTGAAAAGATGCCAAACCCACGAGGCAACTAGGTTTTAAGAGAGGAAGATGAAGGAGTTTTGGAAATGACCCCTACTGGTCAATAAAACTACAGTTTCAAGTCAGTAACCACTCCCATGGGGGCAGGGGAGCTGCTCAATGTTTTTCACTGCCAATGATCAACAGAGAAACTTTCCTTTAGCCCAAGCAAAAATGGCCTCACAGAAACTTACAAACAGTTCAGGAACAACAAGCCTGTAACTGAACTTTTTTAAATCTCAGAAAAGTGGGAAAAAAGCAAGATTTTTTTTTGTTTTTTTTTTTCAGAGATAGCAGAGGTTCACAAGTAATATCAAGTTATAACAGTGCAGTAAATGACCCCACACAAGAGTGCTAGGTCAAAGACAGAAAATATGCAAGTTTTGAGAAAAAATGATTTTAAAATTAAGTGCAAACAGGAAATTCAGTAAACAGCTTTTGGTTGTGCACTAAATACAGCTACTAATGCAGAAATCAAGTTTAACAAGCCAGAAAATGCTCAAACTAGGCAACTATGCAGAAAAACTTAGCAAATAAACAGAGAAAAAATACTTAAAATCTCAAAAGTGGCTCCCTTCTTCTCTCAGCATTTTCTCCTCTTGGTGGGTGCTTCACCAACAGCCAACAAGCCTGAAAAGATGCCAAACCCACGAGGCAACTAGGTTTTAAGAGAGAAAGATGAAGGAGTTTTGGAAATGACCCCTACTGTTCAATAAAACTACATTTTCAAGTCAGTAACCACTCCCACGGGGGGCAGGGGAGCTGCTCAATGTTTTTCACTGCCACTGATCAACAGAGAGACTTTCCTTTAGCCCAAGCAAAAATGGCCTCACTGAAACTTACAAACAGTTCAGGAACAGCTAGTCTGTAACTGAACTTTTTTAAATCTCAGAAAAATGGGAAAAAAGCAAGATTTTTTTTTTGTTTTTGTTTTTTCAGTGATAGCAGAGGTTCACAAGTAATATCAAGTTATAACAGTGCAGTAAATGACCCCACACAAGAGTGCTAGGTCAAAGACAGATAGCTATCAACACTATGTTGGACTACGGGCACACGGTTTTCATGTCATTTGTTCAAGGGTAGGGACCCGTTATTCCCTACCATGCATTTGTGTTTGCTTCTTCATTTTCTGTTTGCAGGGACTATCTTGCATGCTTTGCATACGTTTCAGTATCCATGGACACTGACAGGTGTGATTACTATTGCAGGCGGAATATAATATTCAGCAGTTTAGGTTGCTCATCGACAGCCGACATTGACACGTCTCCATGCACAACTTTGATACGCCCCATGCACTCGCGCAAGTTTCCTATGCACGTGGCTGTGGTGGCTGCGCTCCTTCATTAATATGCATATGACGCGACTACTCCATATATATGCCGCACGGCCGGTGCAAGCCTTACGCCGGCCTTGCACCGAGCTTCATGAATCCCGGGGACTATCTTGTTTGCTCGTTTCCCACTTTTCCTAGCTAGTATATTCCAAATCCCAGGCTTTGAGGGCCTCAGGATTTTATTTTCTGTGCTCAGAGCTATCCAGACTTTGCTGTGGTAGAGAGAAGTCCTACTGCTTACCAGTGGGGGAGTGGTGAGCATTGTACTTCCTATCTAACACTAGAGGAGTAGTTTCCAGCTCTGAAACTGTAATTTTATCAGCCTTTTTGGGCTGATTTCTATGCCTTTCAACCTTCTGGCTTAAAAACGCGTGTGTTTGAACATTTTTTGCATTGTGCAGCACTGCAGGGCTATGGTTAAACTATTCCAGGTGCCAGAAAGTCTGTTCTTCAAATTTTCCCTTAGAACTAGCTGGTTTCTCAGTAGTAGTACTAAACTCTGAACCCCTGTGACTAGCACTTGCTCTAGAACCTGCTGCAAAGCACTAGGAAGCCTTAAACTGATACAAGCACTCAACTCTCCTTGTCAATAAGGAGAAATTAATCGTAGGCACTAAACAGCCTATAATTGCAAAGTACCTTGCAAAGGTAAGGGAAAACAGCTCTTCTACTTTACAAAAAAAAGCACCTAAACAGGCATGTCAAGGGTCAGCTTCCGGTGATTTCTCCTGTCTACCTGGTGAATCTGGGCATACGGGGCAAAGCAGTAACTGCCTCATGTACACAGACAACCCTCTCCTCCTACCACCTAACACTACAACCTGTGAGAGATGCACTTACATAGCCAAACTGGAAGCAAAGCTCTCTCCACCCAAGATTGTGCTAGATAGTCAAGAGGAGAAGGTTAATACCTGCACTACACCTCAGGCAACACATAGCCCTTCAAAACCCACACCATCAGCACCCACACATAGCAACCCTAAACCCACATATGCAGAGGCCTTCAACATTAACCTGCCCAAGCAACAAGGACCTCCGAAGCTGAAATGCAAATACCAGTCACAACCAAAGTGATACATAGCTCACAACAGCAGTGTGCCACCCAACAACAGCCCCTAAGGCAAGAGAATGTACCCAATACTTTAGTCATAGGTGAAGCTATAGTCAGGCACACTGATGTCCCACTCACCAGGCTGAACATGGATGCCAGTATCCACCGCATAACGCATGCACTCAAGTCAATCCACAACAAGTACAAATACGAATCTGTCATTGTCCATGTTGGAGTGAATGACTTGAGACGTACCTACCTGGACTACATGAAAAGAGACATGGAAGAGCTCTCGGATTAAGTGGCCCAGGCAGGTATGACCCTAGCCCTGAGTATCATTCTGCCTTCGCCCAGAATGTTACCACAGTATGATTGGCTTCAACAATTGACTAAGCATCTAGTGTCATTCACAGGGGATCCAGTATCTATCTGCCTGGGAAGACATGATCGACAAACCATGATGCTTTGCCCTAGATGGTCTGCACCTGTCACCCTTGAGATTCAGGTTACTGGCTAAACCTCTTGCACCTCTATAGTGCCTTTTTTAGGCAAGGTTCAAAGGACAAAACCATCACCGTAACAGATACAAGCATGCAAAATCTGAAGATAATGCTACTCGATGCTAGAAGTCTAAACCTCAAAATGCACTCTCTCTCGAAGCACTCCTAAAAATGGAGAACATCGATATCTGTGCAGTAACTGAGACCTGGTTCAAGGCTCCAGAGAACACCCCTGCAATACCAAGCTACAACTCTTACCACACTTTTCGCCACCAAACCATGACCAAAACACTAAAGGTGGAGGAGTGTCCATATTCACCAAGGATATTCACACATCCAGGCTAGTTGCCCAACACAATGCACCTGAAATTCTCCAGATGCAACTAAAGCTAGGTAAGACTGCAATCCAAATTGTAGCTTGCTACAGATCTCCCACCATGCCCCAAGATTCTCACTACACCTTTCTAAACATACTGGAAAATATTAAGATACAACCACCACCCTAATACTGGGTGATTTCAACTACCCTGCCATTAACTGGGAAAACTACTCGGATACCAACACCTTTGCCCAATGGTTCCTGGAATTCATAAATTCCAACATCCTTTATCAGCTAATCCATTGTCCCACCAGTGGCTCCAATATCCTAGACCTGGTCATTACCAACATGGGAGATAAATGCTCTACACCAGTGGTCACCCCCTCATCGGTCAGGTCTGACCATAAGCAAATCACCCTTGACATTCACATCCCACCCCCATCCTCCAGTAAGGAAACCTCCATAAAAAACTTCTCCAAAGCCAACTTCAAGCTACTCAAGTCAGAAGTGACAAACTTCATGGCACCCATGCAGAAGGGATCTGAAAGTTTGACTGCTGAATCCTACACTAAGGCACTCTCTGAGCACATCCACTCGTGCATGAATCGTGCTATCCCAAATAGAACCAAGACACTCTCCTCCAAAAAAAGGAAGCCTATCTGGTGGTCCCATGCCATAAACAAACTATACAAGAGAAGAAACTGTTGCAAAAATGAGGAAAATCCATGGATGCAAAAAACTCCCTTACCAGCCTCAGTAAGAAGCTGAGATCCCTCATAAAATCTTTTAATGCTAGTTACGAAAATAAAATTGCCAAAGATTCCAAAGACAACCACAAGGCATTCTATAGTTATGTCAAGAATCTAAATGGCAATGCTCAGACCTGCTCTGAGCTACAACAGAATGGCATTAAATATACTGATCCCAAGGATAGTGCCAATATCCTGGTAGATCGATTTAGTGCCAACTTCACCCTCCCTCACCCCCTATAGGGCCTATCGCAATGCCAAAAGATTGCCAAATTCCGGTAGTCACGGCCACACAGGTAGAAACTACACTCTCCAAAGATAAGAATACAGCATCCATGGGACCAGATGACATCCCTGGCTGTGTACTACATGAACTACAAAATGAAGTGGCACCTCACCTAAGTGTCATGTTTAATCATAGCCTCTCCTCAGGCTTCATGCCCACTGAGTGGCGCACAGCTACAGTTATCCCACTCCACAAGGGGGATCCACCTTGGATCCTGGGAACTACCATCCCATCAGTCTGATGAGCCTGATCATCATGGGCATGGAATGCATTGTCATGGAACTTATAAACAAAGACATTGGCAACCTTCAAACACTGGACCCCACCCAGTTTGGGTTCGTGAAGGGCAGATCTTGTCTCCTGAACCTGATTGACTTATTTGAATCAGTCTCCAGAGCTGTGGACGAGGGTAAAGTGGTCCACACAGCCTATCTGTACCTCGCCAAGGCCTTCGACACCATCCGCCACACTGGAATCATAGATAAACTTACTAAGCTGGGCATAAAACCCTATGTCACTCGATGGGTTGCCAACTGATTTATTGACAAAACCCAGACTGTAAAAATAGCTGACTCCTAATCCAGCTTAAGACAAGTGATAAGTGGAGTACCTCAAGGTTCAGTCCTTGGACCGCTCTTGTTTGGCATCTACTTCTCTGAAGTACAGGCCAACACTAAGGAACTATGGCTAACAAAGTTCACAGATGACTGCAAACTGTGAGCCATTATTGAATCCCCAAATTATGTGGATATTCTACAAAAAGGGCCTTACAGAAACAGATGCTTGGTACCAGAGCCATGGGCTCAAGCTTAATGCCAAGAAATGTATAGTTATCCCTTTTGGGAAAAAACATGTACCCATGAATTACCACATAGGTGGCAGTACACTAAATACCGAAAGTGTGATGAGAGACTTAGGGACACAGGTGGACAGTGTTCTTACCTTCGATAACCACATCAACACAACAGTCAGGAAATCCTTCTATGTGCCACATCTCATCACTAAGTGCTTTTTATCCAGAAAAAAGGAAGTCATTGTCCCACTGTACTCATCCCTCATTAGACCCATTATAGAGTACAATGCCCCATTTGGTATGTACCTCACAAGACTCTGCAACAGCTGGAAAGGCCACAGAAATACCTCACTAAAAGAATCACAGGCCTAAAGCAGATGCCCTATGCTGACCATCTAAAAAAATTCCAGCTATACTCTGTGGCATGTCATTTACTCAGAGGTACTCTGTGGCATATTGTTTACTCAGAGGTGATCTCTGCTTAACATACAAGGCCATGTCAAAGCCTGAGCTGTTGGACACTTAAAGAAATCCCAATCCTTAAGAGCCACATGCTCCAGGGATCTAAACCTTGTCATCACAATGAACAAAACATGCAGGAGGGATAGGTTCCTGACCCAGAGACTCCCCATACTCTAGAATAGACTGTCCATACATGTCAAGCAGAACACCTCCTTGGCCCTCTTCAAAAGGAACCTTGACGATTGGATGGGAGATAGGAAATTCACCCCAGGGATCATGTTAGTCGCCCTGCTAGACAGGGGTCCAGGGAAGTAAATATTGTGGGAAGAAATATCCAGGGAATTGTTATGGCTAGGCTTGTATAGGCCCTAGGGCCAATAGCCTAGTACCAACCTATGACCCTATGAACCTATGAAATCATATTCTGATTTCCTACACATATGATAGAATGACTGAGATCTGTCTTCCTTGACCATCTCTACAATTAGGGCTACTTCTCTCGCTTTTTTCCCCTTCCCCCCCTCTATCCTCTTAAAAAAGGGCATCTGTCTCACAAAAAATACATACCCTTGCTTTCCCACCACAGCACAGTCTTTCCTTTCCTTTGCCTTATTATATGTCCAATAGCTTGTCCTTCCTGTTTCTGACTGTCCTATGTGCCCATTTCCTCTACACTAAAATGAATACACTTGTAGGAACTTTGCTAGGAAGCCTTTATTATGGATCTCAGCAGTTCTTCTACCATTATGATCTTGTAAGTGTGAACATACATAGTATCTCATATACCACATGCACATTGCTAAGATCCACAGGTCATGTGAATTCCATTCCACTCTGTCCCACTTTATGTGGTCTGCGAGGTTTGCACCAGTGGAATGCTTACATGATTAATCACCATCATTCTAAATGCCTCATACTGCAGTATTAATTATCTTTTTGCTGCATTGCATTATTTTGATCACACTAATTAGCCATTGTATGGCTGAGCATTTGATTTCTCTGACTCCCAGAATTCATCTAAAAATATTTGTTTAATGTTATGAAGGTCTTGGAATAACTAGGTGTGCAGCAGCATGTATTTTTTCCCCTAAAAATTTTCTTTGTAAGATCCACAGCTAATCATCTGCTGACTCAACTCTTGCTTAGAAATATTTCAGCCATCCAGGCTACAAGAGGCCTTACATTCATCTCCATAACAATGCCCTCCATATGTTTGTAGAAGTGGAGTCCAATCTAGTGTAGCCCTTTTAATAAGTCAGTGGAATGCGGGCATCTAAGTCTGTTATGAGCACGCACAGTAGGGTGATCTGTATTATCTGGAAAACAACATTGCCTGTCTTTCTGCAGGTATTGAATTAATTAAAGCATTGCTATTTTTTCAGATTGTGTTAAGATTTTCTTTCTTGTTTTTTTTTTTTTTTTTTTTTTTTCACTCTCTGCTTTTAAAGTCATGCTTTAGGATTGCTCTTTTAACTTGCATTATTCCATTTCACTTAACTGATGATTGACAATATTTCCATATTAATTATTATGTTAAAATATTTGTTTTAATTTAGCATAATCTACTGAACATTTTCTCCTAAATATGGATTTAACATTTTCCTTCTCATGCTGTTACTATCAGGAATGTCTTAGTGTCTACATTATTGATAGTATGTTTTTTTCTTGTCAGTTTAAAAATAAATCAATAAATAAAACATTTTTCCACAAGCCATAGCAGACCCTGGTAGTCTGCAAATCACAATTGTTGACTTGAGGACATTTAAAAAGAAAGTTTCTCTAGAGAGAAAATGCCCTGTAGCAACTGTATCAAAACAAAACATGAAGCATTGCTGTAAGAGGATTTTATACGTCAAGGAGTTCCTTGCTATCCAGGCTGAGAAAATGAAGAAATATGTATCAGACACTATTTATATAACTTATCTAATTTACACTAGCTGTACATAGAATATTAAATACCAAACTCTAGCAGTGCTATAAAAGTAAATATGTATTGCTTTTTGTTTTGTTGTACAGTACCACCTGGACCAATGCTCCTGTTATTAAATAATCGACTTGGGAATGCTGATTTATGCAACAAAAATGAAGTCTTGGAAAGTAAATCAATATATTTCTAACACCTCTGAAAATAGAAATATAGTTCTGAATCTCAGGTGTGTGGCAGAACAGCAAAATACTACATGATACCATGTTACACAACGTAAATGCATTTAGAGGATAAAAAGAATGTTATTATCACACATTAGTCCCTCTGAATTCACTTTTTTTGTATAACAGCCATACAAGAGATCAATTAAAGAGCATAATATATGTCTAAAAAGGTGTGGTGTAGAGTTTTGATGTGCTATCAGCATTCATAGCATTTTCTTGGTTCATCAGTTTAGATCTGTTGTGGAAATCTGTACTTTATTCACTCTTCATGTATATAACTCCTCATTTATTAGTAGCAATATGAGAAAGAGAAAGATTTATGGACTGTAAACTACATCAGCTGAACTAGTGCTCAGACTCAGTACTGAAATCTTTGCATCACAGTAACTTGTTATATTATGCAGCTGTATTTGAGAGAAATGGCACATATATGCTGGCAATAGATTTTTTTTGCCACCAATAGATTTTTAACCACAGGTAAGGCATAAGACAACAAAGGATTATGAATGGGTCTCATATCAGGATCAGCTTCTTATGCGTTTAAGACATGGATGCCAAGAAATTTACCTCAAGATGTAAATATTGGCATCCATGTTGAAAATGCATAGACATGATGAAAATTCTTTGTAGAGAATCAAGTCTTATCAGAAGCATGTACTGCTAATTACAAAAACAAGCAAAAAAGTGTAGGAACATGCACTGTTTTACTGACTTTGAAAGCTGGTAAAGCATTTAGAGAGCACTGTGAAACAGAGTACACATGCATCTGAACTTTTTTGGTTAAGAATTCTGGACAAATCTAAAAATAATGGGAGATCAAAGGATCAAAATTGGGGACTATTTTTAAATCTTGCTCTAATTCACTTGCAAAGTTAGAACAACAGGTGTTGCATCAGCATGCCTTTTCTGAACAATAAGAAGCAAGACACTTTGACAATATTGGTGTATTGCTCAGTGATTTACCAATATCAATATTTTTATGAGACAGGGCAAAAATGTGAGGCAAAATCAGAGATGTTCTTAAAATCAGGGATAGCTGAAAGGTACAGCAAGCAGAAATGAAGTATTCCTTTGGCAGAAAGTGAAACATATTTTAAAAGCTATTAAGAACTTTCTTTAGCCACACTTTCTGTTTGTAAGTGTGCTAGACTGAAACCATAACTACTTTTAAAAGCTGTTTTACTTTTTATCACTGTCCTTTGCTGGCCAGCACTGTCTACTGCTAGCTGCTAGCATGAGGGACAATGTTAATAGTGCTTAAGGTGTCCATTTTTTGTCTTTTGTTAAGCACCCAAAATAACTATTCAGATCAAGTGTCATGCTAGGGAAGTGCTTGACAAGTTTATCTGTTTCGTGATTTCAGAGCATGAACATGGCACTGCATTCACCACAAAAATGTACTGCACCTCCTGAAGGCAGCTTGGCTATGTGTTGCATGACTTGAAATATGACTTTACAATTTGTGGGTCAGTTCTGCTCAGCTGTGTGACACAAAATCATCAAATCTGACTTCTAGTTCTTCGTGAAGCTTCATATGTCAGTAACAATTTTCTCAAACTCAAGTTTTATACATGCAATGTGGAGTCAAAGGGAAAAGGTTATTATCTGAAATTATTACCAATTATTTGATCAAAGTATACAAACATGAAGCAAAAAGCAACATGTGTGCAGATGGAATCACTCAGTAATTATGAAATTACTTTTGTTCTGGTTCTGAAACTTTGATGAAAAGGAGAGCAAAATTAATGCATAATGAGAAAGTGGGTTGTCTCTTCATTCTGCACTGTATATGAAGTTTAACACCAGTGCTCTGTGAATTCAACAGACTGACTTACCTAATTAAAAAATCTAATTTTCTTTTTTCATTTAATGAAAGACAATACAAGTAATATAGAATGTAACAGTAACTACAGTAGCAGTAATGTAATTAAACATGGACCATATTAAATGGGAAAAAGAAAAAAATAATACATTTTTGCCCCATATTTTTAGTCTGCTCCTCATAAAATCTGAGGTTTTCTAACAAATCACTGAGGATTGAAGTCACTAAATAATGACATACATTTCAGTTTCAAACTTCAAACATGTTAGAAAATGCATGTTAGCACAA
Organism: Protopterus annectens; assembly: GCF_019279795.1. Classification (NCBI taxonomy): domain Eukaryota; kingdom Metazoa; phylum Chordata; order Ceratodontiformes; family Protopteridae; genus Protopterus; species Protopterus annectens. The sequence continues at coordinate 1,941,422,479 of NC_056726.1, forward strand.
ATGCTGTTATTCTAGCAATTTTCTAAGTTTGTAAGATCAGTATTTAACATCTGTACCTATTTTTGATCCTTTGTTCCCCCATGATTTTAAGCATTGCCCAGACTTCTTTTGCTAAGCTGTTGAGAGGTATGATAGACACATGGAGTTCAAAGTATATAATAATTTTACATAATTTAGAAATTAATGTATATTTTTGCAATGCATTTTGGTAATAGTCCTTCCATGAGTAATTTTTATACTAAGGCAAAATTTATTTGATTATTGGGGAGATATTCATGTATTCTGAGTGTTTACCAAGGAAAAATTACATGCCTAAATGGATCACATCTCCCTTGACAGGTATTATTGACTTTAGTATAGGATTGTTAAACTGATGAGAAAATAAATTAAGTGGAAAATGGTGATTTTTTTTAAATAAAAGAGTTTAACATATAGTACTGTAAATACATTTATCAATATATTATAAATTAATGATATCAATAAAGACAGAGGCTACTATATAATCATAAACGTTTGGCATATTTATTCTACCACACTGTAGAGTGGCACATGATGTCTTCTATGATATTCATGGAGATCTAACTTTCCATATAAATTGTATTACATATTTTATTTTATTATACCATTTAACGTGACAATAGGAGGTACTGCCAGCCATGCCAAGAGAAGTAGGGCAGTGGATGTATGACTTTTGCCAGCACAATTAGCTGGGATTTAGTAAATAATTATATGTCATTTATATACCAAACTGATTTGTACAGATGCTTTTGCTGAAAATGGAGTTGTGAGGTTGCTTGTGGTAAAATGCATCAACAGTGCACCCTGCTGGAATGAAAAGAAATGTACATGTATTATTGTAACTGACTTAAATGTATATGTGTTAATAGAGGATACTGGGACATCAGAGCTTAACCAGCTAGCTTAATTTAAGAAAAATAAGAGAAAGAGTTGTTAAACCATTAAAAGAGCACACCACAGTGCTGAATAGATTCAGAGACAGTGGGTCTAGAAGAAGCCTTTGTTCATTAGCTCAGTAAAAAGAGTGGAATCCCCAGGCACTGCAATAAACATGTAGATGTATATTGTAGCTGCCCTGCTTCAGCTTTAAAGGGGGATACTGTGAGAACCTAGAATCAGGTAAACAGATGAGGTCATTCTGCAAGCCATCTTGGATATTATATTTTACAGGAAGCAATCTCTGTGTATTGAGTATTCTGTTTTGGGAAACCTGACTAGAAAGACTGGTCTCATATTTCATTCTACCTTGCTCTATAAAGTTAGTTATTAGGGAATAGTAATTCTCCTAGATTCACTCAGGAATATAGTGAAGCTTATTTAGAAATAGGTTTTCTTTATTTGTATGAGTCTGTCCATCAGTGTTAGTTTTAATATTTCATGGGATTTGAACTCTGTGTTATACTGTAAATATATATTTAGTATGTTCTTGTTCCTTTATTATTTATTATTAAATATATTTAAAGTTTTCATTGTGACTGGTCCCTTTTAGAAAATATTTAAGCTTTGAGAGTATTTGCACATATTTGTTTGGTGATAACTCTGGCCACTCCTGAAAGCCTTGCTGTTGGTCAACATTACCATTTGTATTAATATTAACTTCACCCAGCATAATTGGGTACACTTTTAAGAGCCTTATAGCAACTTACTGGTGGCAGTGAATCTGCGTTATAGTCTGGGCAAAGTTGGTAGAGAGGGTAATCTGTGCCAGCCTTTCCCAGGTGCGTGTGTGTGTGTGTGTGTGTGTGTGTGTGTGTGTGTGTGTGTGTGTGTGTGTGTGTGTGTGTGTGTGTGTGTGTGTGTGTATCTGTAGGTGAAAATTAAATATCAAAGAGTGTATGTGTCAGCTACTTGGGGCAGAGACATGAAGCTCTGTTTTCACAATGCCAGTGGGGGGCCTTATTGAGAACCTGAGGAGAGGCAGATAGAGACACACTGAGACCGCAGGCTGAGTGTGTGCCCTGTGTGCTCTTAAGGGAAATTGTGCTGATGCAGAGAGGTCTGCAACTGAAAATATTGAGTGCATCCATTTGTATTCCAGGTGCATGCCCCTCTCCGGTATCAGCAGTGAGGGTTCAGGCACCTTGATTGTTGGCCCAGTGTGGGGACATCACATATGCCATATAGGGAAGAAAACGAGTAATATTATCACTTTAATAACAATTACTTTGCTTAAAATTGAAAAAAAAATGTTATTTAGAGTACTAGTCTTATCAAATATTTTATAGTTAATGATCTAAATGCAAACATCCCTCAAGCTGCATGCATAGAATACGCAGATGACTCCACATTAATATGCTCCACTACTGGACCATTTGAACTGCAGTCCCTTATCCAACATGTCTTTGAATTAGTAGAAAAATGGTTCTTACAGTGCTGTCTCCTCCTTAACCCTAAAAAGACTTAACTATTGCTCTTTACTCCCACACAAAAGTTCACCCCAATTGACTTCATTATCAAATCTAATAATGGCACAGTCATATCTCCTGACACTACCACCAAACTCTTAGGAGTAACAATAGACCACAACCTTAACTATGATACTCATATCAACACCACAATAAAATCAGTTAACAGAAAACTAGGCTCGATCTATAAAATTAAACCCTTCCTTACTCCCATAGCTAGAACTTCTATTGCCCACACCCACCTTATCTCTACTCTCTTCTATGCCTCTCCTATATACACTAATCTATCTAAAAGCAACCTCAACAAGCTGACAACCTCCTACAATAACATTGCCAGATTTGCAACTGGCTCCCCTTTTAGAATCCACCACTGCCAAAATCTGAAACAACTGGGTTGGGTGGAGCTGCATAATCACATTCTATTCCACCAACTCATTATTGCCATAAGACCCTTTATCATCCAAGCAAGACACCAATACTTACAAGTCTAATCACCCCATATAAAAATCTTACAAACATATGCTCAGCAAATAAACTACTTGTATCTAGACAAAAACCCAATAATAAAGCAGGGGATTCCTTTTTCTCTAACAATGTGAGAAAAATCTGGAACCTACTTCCTAGTGAACTCATATCTCTTTCTTCTACTCCACTATTCAAAAAGGAACTCAAAATATACCTTAAAACCCATTGGCTATGTCCTTGTATCAACCCAGACTAACATCCCTCTTCCTGTTATCCTACTCATGTTGGTACTCATGTACCAACTCTTTTGCTCAAAGTTTTCTGGAATTCATAAAATCCAACACCTTGGATCAACTTATCCACACCCCCACCAAGGGCAGCAATATCCTAGACCTGGTCATTACCAACATGGGCAACCAGTGTTCCACACCAGAGGTCAATTCCTTATTGGTCAGATCCGACCACAAGCAAATCACCCTAGACATCCACATCCCACCCCCACCCCCCATTAGGGAAACCACCATAAAAAAATTCTCCAAAGCCAACTTCACACTTCTTAAGACAGAAGTGGCAAACTTCATGACACCCATGCTGATGGACAATAGAGGTATGACTGCTGAAGCCTATACAATTGCACTTTATAAGCACTTACATGAGTGCATGGATCATGCAATCCCTAATAGAACCAAGATGCTATCCTCCAAAAAAAAGAAGTCAATCTGGTAGTCCCCTGCTATGAACAAACTCTACAACAGAAGAAAGAAACTGTTGCAAAAAAGAGAAAAATCCCATGATTGGAGGAACTCTGTGGTCAGCCTCTGTAAGAAGCTGAGAGCCCTCATAAAACCCTCCAAAGCTAGTTATGAAAACAAAATCACCACTGAGTCTAACGACAACCACAAAGCATTCTATAGCTATGTCAGGAATCTCAATGGCAACACTCAGATCTGCTCTGAGTTGCAGCACAATCATCATCTTCTTTCGGCTGTTCCCGTTAGGGGTCACCACAGTGGATCATCTGTTTCCATTTCTTCCTGTCCTCTGCATCATACTCTACCACACCAACCGCCTGCATGTCGTCTCTCATCACATCTATAAACCTGATCTTAGGCCTTCCTCTTTTCCTCTTACCTGGCAGCTCCATCCTTAGCATCCTTTTCCCAATATACTCAGCATCCCTCCTCAACACATGTCCAAACCAATGCAATCTCGCCTCTCTTGCTTTGTCTCCAAACTGTCCAACCTGAGCTGACCCTCTTATATACTTATTCCTAATCCTGTCCATCTTAGTCACACCCAGTGCAAATCTTAACATCTTTAACTCTGCCACATCCAGCTCTGACTCATGCCTTTTCGACAACACTACCATCTCCAACCCATATAACATAGCTGGTCTCACTATCCCCTTGTAGACCTTCCCTTTCACTCTTATTGGTACCCGTCTGTCAAAAATCACTCCTGACACTCTTCTCCACCCATTCCACCCTGCCTGTACTCTCTTCTTCACCTCTCTTCTACACTCACCATTACTCTGAACTGTTGATCCCAAGTACTTAAACTCATCCACCTTTACCAACTCTACTCCCTGCATCCTCACCATTCCTCTACACTCAATCTCATTTACACACATATATTCTGTTTTAGCCCTGCTGACCTTCATTCCTCTCCTTCCTAAAGCATATCTCCACCTCTCCAGGGTCTCCTCAACCTGGTCCCTACTCTGACTACATATCACAATGTTATCTGCAAACATCATAGTCCACGGGGCCTCCTGTCTAATCTCATCTGTCAACCTGTCCATCACCACTGCAAATAAGAAAGGACTCAGAGCTGATCCTTGATGTAATCCCACCTCCACCTTAAACGTATCTGTCACTCCCACCACAGTCCTCACCAATGTCACACTACCCTTGTACATATCCTGTACCACTCTTACATACTTCTTTGCCACTCCTGACTTCCTCATACAATACCACAACTTCTCTCTAGGCACCCTGTCATATGCTTTCTCTAAGTCCACAAAGACACAATGCAACTCCTTCTGACCTTCTCTGCATTTCTCCAACAACACTCTCAGAGCAAAAATTGCATCTGCAGTGCTCTTTCCTGGCATGAAACCATACTGCTGATCATTAATCATCACCTCCCTTCTTAGCCTAGCTTCCACTACTCTTTCCCATAACTTCAAGCTGGGACTGATCAATTTTATCCCTCTGTAATTACTGCAGCTCTGCACATCACCCTTATTCTTAAAGATAGGCACCAAAACACTTTTTCCCCACTCCTCAGGCATCCCCTGACTTTCCAAAATTTCATTAAACAATCTGGTTAAAAAATCCACTGCCATTTCTCTTAAGCACCTCCATGCTTCCACTGGTATGTCATCTGGGCCAACAGCCTTTCCATTCTTCATCTTCTTCATAGCTGTCCTTACTTCCTCCTTGCTAATCTGCTTCACTTCCTGATTCACTATCCCCACATCATCCAACATTCTTTCTCTCTCATTCTCTTCATTCATTAGCCCTTCAAAGTACTCTTTCCATCTACTCAACACACACTCCTCACTTGTGAGTACATTTCCCTCACTGTGCTTTATCTCCCTTACCTGCTGCACATTTTTCCCAGCTCTGTCCCTCTGTCTAGCCAATCGGTGCAGGTCCTTTTCTCCCTCTTTAGTGTCCAATCTCTCATACAACTCTCTATATGCCTTATCCTTAGCCTTCGCCACCTCTCTCTTTGCCATGCGCCTCATCTCCTTATACTCATGTCTACATAATGAGTTACAGCACAATGGCACTAAATATACAGAACCAACTGATATTGCCAACATCCTGGCAGATAGGTTCAGTGCTAACTTTACCCATCTTTCATCCCCTAAATGGCCCATATCTATAGTGGAAGAATGCAAAATTCCTGTAATCACAGCAGCACAGGTAAAAAATACACTTTCCAAAGCCAAGAACACAGCATCCATGGGACCAGACAACATCCCAGGCTGCGTTCTACATGATCTACAGAATGAACTGGCCCCCCACCTAAGTACCATGTTCAATAATAGCCTCACCTCAGGCTTTGTGCTCACTGAAAGATGTACAGCAACGGTTAGCCCACTCCACAAAGGGGGAGCCACCACAGACCCCTGGAACTACCGCCCCATTAGCCTGATGAGCCTGGTCTGCAAGGCTATGGAGCATATCATCATGGAACTTATAAACAATGACATTGGTAATCTCCAAACTCTGGACCCTACCCAGTTCGGGTTTGTAAAAGGCAGATCATGTCTCCTAAACCTGATAGACTTCTTTGAAGTGGTCATCAAAGCTGTAGATGAGGGTAAGGTGGTTCACACAGCCTATCTAGATCTCGTCAAGGCTTTCACCACCATCCCCCACTCTGGAATTATAGATAAACTCACTAAACTTGGTATAAATCCCTATGTCACAAGATGGGTTGCCAACTGGCTCACTGACAGAACCCAGACTGTGAAAGTAGCAGACTCTAAATCCAACTTCACACCAGTGACAAGTGGAGTACCACAGGGTTCAGTCCTATGTCCTCTCCTGTTTGGTATCTACTTCTCTGAAGTACAGGCTAACAAAGGTATTTGACTAACAAAGTTTGCAGATGACTGCAAACTAGGAGCCATAATCAAAATACCTAATGATGTGGACATCCTACAAAAGGCTTCACTGAGACAGATGCCTGGTGTCAAAGCCATGACCTCAAGCTCAATGTCAAAAAGTGCATTGTCATCCCTTTTGGTAAAAACTCTGCACCCATGAACTACCGCATAGGCGGTAGTCTACTTAACACCAAAAGTGTGATAAGATACCTTGGGACACAGGTGGACAGTAGTCTCTCCTTTGATAATCACATTGCCCACAGTAGTCAAGAAATCCTTCTACGTGGCACACCTCATCACAACGTGTTTCTCATCCAGGAAAAAAGTGGTCATTGTTCCCCTCTACTCATCACTCATTAGTCCCATTATAGAGTACAACGCCCCTTTTGGTATGTACCTCACAAGACATCTACAACAACTGGAAAGGCCACAGAAGTACCTCACAAAGAGGATTACTGGCCTCATACAGATGACCTACGCAGACTGTCTCAAAAAAAAACAGCTTTACTCTGTCGCATATCACCTACTCAGAGGCAATCTCTGCCTAACATACAAAGCTATGTCAAACCCAGAGCTGTTGGACATGCTCCACGTAAAGAAATCCCAATCCCTCCAAGCTACATGCTCTAGGGACCTAAACCTTGTCACCACAATAAACAGAACATGCCGGAGGGATAGATTCCTGTCCTAGAGACTTCCCATACTCTGGAAGAAACTACCTATGTTTATCAAACAAAGCTCCTCATTAGCACTCTTCAAAAAAAATCTTGATGATTGGATGGGAGATAGGAAATTCACCCCGGGGATTACTTTTGTGGCTTTGCTTGACAGGGCCACAGGAAAATAAATTTCTTAGGTGGCAAAAGCCAGGGTACTATTTGGCTAGGCTTATATGGGCCCTAGGGCCAATAGCCTAGTACCTACCTATGAAACTCTGAACCTATAAGATCTAGCACTAAATACTACTTACTTCATAGCTACTTTTAAGACCATTACCTTCTTCCCTTGTGTTAATCTGATCATATAGCTAACTTGAGACTGTACAAAACCCATTCTTCTCAAAATCTATTATAGGTTAGGATAATTGTAGCCAGGAATGCCTTCACAAATGTGTCATTACCTTATAGATGAGTCACTGCCTTTAAATAATGTGTCTCTGCCTTGTAAATAATTATCTCTTTTTCTGTGTTGTATACACAACTTTGATTATGGAATGTCTCACACCCTTCTAAATACTTTCTTTCTTCTACTATTGTTTGGACAAAAAAATGATTTTGTTTGCTATCTATCATAATTACTATGTTACCTTGTAAACAACTGTTTTGTCTGACAAGTGAACTGTAACTGTAGTTGCAATATTCTGCTTTGTTTTATGTAGAGCTTTTCTCCCTGGGCCTCTACTGAAAATGGACATATATCCAGTTAGACTAGCCCAGTCAACAAATGTAAAATAAATAAATAAATAAAATAAACTTCATATGTTTTACTGAGATTTTGTGGTAGATATTTACTGTATTGTATTCCTAAAGAATTTTTTATTCATGTCCCTGGCTATAATTTTGTAATCAAGTTTTTTTTTTACTGATATAGGTTTATAATGTTCAGGAGAAAACAATCCCCTGGATTCAAGAAAGCTTGCAGAGAGTGCAAGATGAGTGTAGGAGCTCACGCCAGCAGTATGTCTGCCGTGCGATCCAGGAACAGCTGTCAGGGGTGTGCATGAGAGCTGCTAAAGCTAGTCTTGCATGGACAGCATCATGGTATGCAAATTACCTCATTTGCTGCTGAAAGCCATGCAAATGAGGTAAATTTGCGATCCAGCCAACAATAACCTGTCCGTGGAAGATTAGTGTTACCTGCAGAAATGTACTCCGTTGGTAACAGAGTACATTTCTGCAAATAGCTAAATGGAGCTATGACAGCTCCAAATAAAGGTTGCATACAGTTGAGGAAGCATGCCAATGGCCAAATATAAGGCCATTGGCATTGCAAAATGTTTACAAAGATAAAAATTTTACTTTTTTTTCTCTGATCTCCGATGTTTAAGCATAGCACAGCACTGTTCAAATGTGCGGCGCTTATAAAAACAAGAAAATAATTTAAACAAAGCCAAAAATAGGCATTTTCACTAAAAATCTTATTCTGCCATGCAGGTGAATGGCAGGCTGAAGACAACATGGCTACTGACTAGTGGTTGCTAAAGGGGGGAAGCTCAGTGTGAGAGATGTAACCATGCATTACTAGGCAATCCTATGCAAATGAGGATAGTTATAGTGAATCCCAATTTTCCCCAGCATGTGAGGCATGTCCCAAGAGTGTAAGATTAGGAGTAGGTGAGTAGAAGACTAGAATATAGATGACATCATGAGGGGGTGTGTCAAACAGGCTGTAAGCTAATTGGAGCACAGTGGCTCGTGTTTGCCCTGAGTTGCTCAGGATTGCAAAGAGGCATGTCTACAGCTGTCCTATTTGAAAACCTCAAACCCGAGGTGCACACTGTTAAAAGATAGGAAACTCCTTGCAAACATGCACACAGTGTGTGTGCGCGTGTGTGCATGTGTTTGTGCTTGTTTGCGTGGCGCTTCCCCCGGGCAGAAACGGAAAGGCAAAAGGAAGGAAAAGAAGTAGTAGGAAGTTAACCAAGGAGAACTAGCAGAGCTGCCAGGTGAAATATATCAGAATCAGCCAATTACACAGGCAGCAGCCTAGCCCAGCCCAGCATTCTGCAGACACCATTCCCCCTTGTTTTTTTTCTCAAGAACTCTGCAACACTGCAGTATACAAAGAGGGAAAGCTTAAAAAGCTTGTCAGACAAAATGTTAGGGGCTGCTCTTGCTATCATAAACCAACATGTGCAAGGTGTTAAGGGTGGTGATGTTGTGAATGCTGCTGAGCAACCCACAGTGAGGAGATGGAGAAGAGTGTACAGACCCAGGGTAACCTACCAGGGGCTACATGAGCTGGAGATAGTGGAGCACTATAGGGTGGACAGGGACCTCCTACAGCAAATTGTTGAGCTGTGCCAGCAACGCCTTACACACAGAACCAACAGTGGGGAACCCATCCCAGTGGATACCAAGGTATGTGTTGGCCTAAGAATACTAGCTAAAGGTACCTCCCAAAGACCAACTGGTGATATGATGGGGATTTCATAGGCATCAGCATCCAGGGTACTCCACCAGTTCCTGGATGCCATGTCAGCACATGTCGGTGACCACATATATTTCCACAATTCCCGTGAGGCATTGGCAGCAATATGCATCTTTTCCACCAAATAGCACAATACCCTGAGGTAGTAGGTGCCATAGACTGCATGCACATACACATCAAAGTACCACCCGGTGAGCAGGGTAGGGTCTACATCAACCGCAAGGGCTTCCCCTCCATCAACTGCCAATTCATGTGCGATGACCAGGGCATAATAATGAATGTGTGTGCTGGATGCCCTGGAAGCTATCATGATTCCCACATTTGGCATCTGACCCAGCTGTACCAGTTAAGAAAACAAAAAGCACCACGATGAATGCAGCATTAGGAGGCAAATTCGGTGTGAATGAAAAATACAGTGAAGCAAATAGCGTAATAAAATTTAATTCTCCGCTTTCGTCGAAAGACTTCATCAGAATGTACCAATTATTTGCCAATTGGGACATTCCCTACAGTCACCTAGTAGGGGATGCTGGATATGCAGTGGAGCCATGGTTGATGACACCCATCAGAAATGCACACACACCAGAACAAGAACTCCATAATGAGGCACACACACAAACAAGAATCATAACTGAGCATGTATTTGGGATGCTCAACTCACGGTTCCGGTGCCTGGACACATCTGGTGGAGCCTTGCAGGACTCACCAACTACATGTACCCAAATTGTTATGGTATGTGCCATGCTACACAATATGATCCTGCGGAAACAGCTGCAGCAGGAACAGCACGGGGCAGGGCCAAACAGCCCCCCCACCATTGCCAAGGCCTGCACAAGCACATCGTGTCTCAGAGGAGGAACAACCTGAGCCTGCCCCAGTAGGCAGAAGGAGGCATGCCCAGTATGCCCTGGTCTTGGCAAAGAGGCAAGGCATAGCACATACACTAAATCAGAAGGAACCCTGGAAATGACACCTCTCTCTGACTCACACATACAGTAAAAGGGATGCCTAACTTGACACTTCCTGTTTTCAAACATGTATGGGGAGTGTACTATGTACATCCAACATAGGCAGCCCTGCAGCACCACCTGAGGCATGTGTACCCTATTTTAAGCAATATAAAGCACTGATAAGCACATTTTACCAGTATTGGGCATATTTAAATACAATTGCGCATAGCTGCATGCCTCGCTAACCAGCGCAATGTTGGTCAACTTCTGGCAACGTTGGGCAAAGTTGTCAAATTCGGGCAAAGTCGGGTAAACATGCTCACACCTGCTTTACTGTTCCTTAACCAGTCAGGTCTGCCCTGCAGGAAAATTAAAAGCAGTGACAGGGCTCAAACTCAGAATACTGTGCACTATAGTCACAGTACTGAACCACTAAGCCATGATGGCATTTTACTGGCACTGACACAACTTAAGTCACTCACATATACCAGTTGGGGGGGGGTCACATACCTAACAGTCACAGCCAGCAGGACAGTTGTAGACAAATGCAAACACAAACAAATGCTGTATCATGACCTCTGAAGAGGCATATGGGTAACCTCCCCACAGGCCTATGCAGACGGATAACAGCAGGCCAGGCAGTGTATTGTGGGTTGGGTAGGCTATGACGTCACAAACTAATATGCGTGTAATTGGAAGCCAAGATCTGTAGTACAGTGGTATGCTTCAAGCCAGTATGATAGGCAACAGTACAGACTGAAATGTAGTACCTAACATAGCAGTGCAGGGCTAGCAAATGTGTATAGGTGTCAGGTGTACCCCTCATCCTATGTACACCCACAGTAACAATCAGGTGTACCCCCCCAGGTACAAATAATAGCTGTCCACCCTGTATGTAGAAATGTTGATAAGTCTATGCAAATTGACTCATGGAAGCCCTGCAGGAACAGCATGCTTCCTGTTGATGTACAACACAAAGGTGAGCCCTGAAGTAAAAACCAACTTGATTTTTCACACACATATAGTATATATGCCCATAGTGGGCATGCTCACACACACAAACAAATTTAACAAATTTCAGTCGACGACATACTGAAAGGTCATACTGGGCATGCTCACACAGGCCATGTCTGAGTACAGCAGTGGGCCACACATATCTGGCAGTTGCAGTTCTTACTCCAGACACATGTCACTATTCACCAATCCTGCTTTGCGCATACAGTGATATGAAAACAGACCCATATAATATATTGGACCCCTGTCATATTCAGTAATACAAGTACTTAAGTTGTTCAAAGAAAGTTAAAATACAAAGAAGATCAATAAATCTCCGATCAGTATCATCAAGAAACAATGAGCACTCCTAACATTATCCAAGCCAAGCTCTGCCAGAAATATTGCCAAAGATTCCATAGAGAACTATGAAGCTTTCTTTAGCTATGTCATAAATATCAATGTAAACTCATATATGTTCTGAGTTAGTGCAAAGGGTAAATGAATACATGTACATGATTGACATTGCCAACATCTTGTCAGGCAGGTTCATACATATTTACCCCCCTCTCACTGACAAAAAGACCTATTACCATACCTAGAGATTGTGAAAACCCAGAAATCACATATACAATGGTTAAACAACTCTATCCAAATGTAAAAACACAGCGTCTATGGGATGACATGGTGTCCCTGGCTGTGTCATATGTGAACTCCAAAACAAACAGACCCTGCACCTGAACAGTCTGGTGAGACTCACCCTCTGTACAGGATATGAAACTGTTGAATGGGTTACAGCAGTGTTTAGCACACTCCACAAGTGTTGGTGCACAACAGACCATGGGGACTATTGTCTTATAAGCCTAATAAGCCTGATCTGCAAGGCCATGGAGTCCATCATTATGGAACTCATAAACAGAGCTATTGGGAGCCTACAAACACCCAACCCTACCCATTTTGGTTTAGTCAAGGGCAGATCATTGTCCCTAAACCTGCTAGACAGTTTTCAAGGCAGTTACCCAGGACATACATCAATGAAATGAGCTCCACATGGCCTACATAGACCTTGAAAAGCCCTTTTCCAACATCCCACACACATGTCGTATCCACAAAATCAACAACCTGTGCATAAACACGTATGTCATCTGATGGATTGCCAACTGGGGCACAGATAGATCCAGTAAGGTAAGAATTGTGGTCTTCCTATTGGACTGTAAGCTGGTAACAACTGCTGTCCCCCATGGCTCAGTCCTGGGACCCCTCCTGTCTGGTGTATACTTTTCAGAAGTACAGTCAAAAACACGAGGGCTATGGTTAGCAAAGTTTGTGGATGACTGCAAAAAGGTTATCATAATCGATGTTTGGGACAAGAGACATCCTTAAAAAGGGTCTCAGTCAGACAGATGTGGTGTCAAAATTATGGCCCCGAGCTACAGTCATACAAATACCACATAGGTGCCAACACCCTAAATATGGAGGTAATAATAAGGGATCTATGGAAACATGTGGATAGTCATCTCTACTTTCAGAAACACATTCACAAAGTGGTTAGAAAATCATGCTATGTGTTCCCACAAATTGCCAGTCTTTGCATGTAGGTCAAAGGAGGTTCCCTCTACTTATCAGCCATCAGACACATCAGAGAGTACCATGACACACTTGCGATGAATCTAACTATGTACCTTCAGCAGCTGGAAAGACCACTGATGTACCTCAACAAGAGGATTACTGGCCTCAGACAGTTGCCCCATGCAACAAGGCTGAAGTAACTCAATCTGTACTCTGTTGCATACCATCTACTCAGGTGATCTCTGCCCAACAGACAGGTCCATGTCCAATGCAGAACTGATGTACATACTCTATCTGAAGTAAACCCAAGCTCAATGTGCCACATGCTCTAGGGATATAATTATCACAACAATAAATAGAACATGTTGGAGGGATACATTACTAACTCACAGACTTCCTTTGCTTTGGAACAGGCTCCCAACCTACATTAAGCTGAGTCCCTCACTGACATTCTTCCAGAGGAGCCTTGATGAGTGTATGGGAAACTAAACTGTCACACCATGGATCACTTTGTCAGCTCTACTACACAGAGGCATAGGGAACTAACCCCAGGTATGGTGATAGCTGCACACTCTGGCCATACTAATATATGCCTTCAAGCAGATAGCCTATTACCTACTTACGTAGCTATATATGTAGGGGGAACACAGTATAATAAGACAAAGATGGATGGGCAGAGATGTGTGTAAGAGAGTGACCATGACAGAGAGCCATCCAGGACTGTCTCAACCAGCACACATCCCAATGGCACAAAAGACATGAGGTGCGCATCTCACCCACTGTACATAATAGCCACCAGTATCTGTAAGCATTACAGTGTATGTGGTGCATGTGCCTGCTGTACAACATGACTGTACAATGAAGTACACATCTAGTATCTTTAGACATGTAACTGTCACTTAGGTTCATAGGTATGTAGTAGACTATCTTCATGAAGGCATATATTAGCCTAGGCAAGTTGTGCAGCTTTCACCACCCCATTGTTTAGTCTCCTAAGCCCTAGTTCTAATAACTAGTACCCTAAGCCCCTTTTTAGTGGGGCTGCTGATGTGATCCCTGGCATAAATTGTCTGTTTCCCATCCACTCATCAAGGTTCCTTTTGAAGAGTGTTAGCGAGGGGCTCTGTTTGATGTACACTGGGACTTTGTTCCACAGTAAGGCAAGTCTCTGGGATGGTACTCTATCCCACTAGCATGTTGTATTCATTGTTGTGATGAGGTTCATATCCTTGGAGTGTGTAGTGCGACTCAATTTTGTTTTCCTTAGATGGAGTATGTTCAACAGTTATGTGTTGGACATGGCTCTGTATATTAGGCAGAGTTTGCCTCTGAGTAGGCGGTACGCAACAGAGAAAAGATTTAGTTTTTCCAGTTGTGTTGCATAACACAACTGTTTGAGGCCAGTAATCCTCTTGGTGAGTTACCTCTGTGGTCTCTCCAGCTGCTTGATATGCCTAGTCAAGTACATCCAAAATGGTGCAATGTAATCAATGATGGGTCTGATGACTTAAGAGTAAAGGGCCACCACTACTTCTTTTGATCTTGATGCAAACCCTTTGTTGATTAGGTGGGCCACATAGGATTTCCTAACCACATTGGCAACATGGTTGTCAAAGGAAAGATGACTATCTACTTGTGTCCCCAGATCCCTTATTACCTCGCCAGTTTTTAGGGGGTAACATCTATGTGGTAGTTTGTGGGCACTTTGTTTTCCCCAAAGGGGATTACTATGCATTCTTTCGCATTGAGCTTGAGGCCATGATTCTGACACCGCACATCTGTCTCATAGAGTATCTTCTGGAAAATATTTGTGTCATCCGGGGAATCTGTTATGGCAAACACTTTACAGTTCCCAGCAAACTTAGTCAACTACAACCCTCCTGTGTTGGCATGTACTTCTGAGAAGTATATACCAACCAGGAGGGGACCCAGGACTGAACCCTGGGGGACACCAGTTGTTACCGGTTTAGAGTCTGACATGTAGCCAGCAATTCTTAATTTGTGGGATCTATCTGTGAGCCAGTTTGCAATCCATCTTGTGATGTATGGATTTATGCCCAGGTTGGTGAGTTCATCTATGATACCTGACTGGGGAATGGTGTCAAAGGACTTAGTGATGTATAGGTAGGCTGTGTGGAGCTCCTTTCAATCATCTGTATCCTGGGTAACTGTCTCAAAGAAATCCACCCAGTTCAGGAAGCATGATCTGCCTTTGACGAAGCCAAACTGGGTGTGCTCAACTGTGTGAACGTTCCCAATGTCTTTATTGTTAAGTTCCATTATGATTGGCTCCATTGCCTTGCAGATCAGACTCGTCAGGCTCATAGAGCGGGAATGCCAAGGGTCTGTTGTGGCCCCACCCCTGTGGAGTGGGAAGAATGTTGCTGTGCAACATTCTGTGGGTACATATCCTGTAGAGAGGATGTAGAGAGAGGTGTAGGTATCCTTGATGAATATGGCTACATCCCCACCCTATGTGCTATGATCCAGGTTCTGATGCTGGAAGGTATGGAATGAGTAGTATCCTGGTAGTGCTGGTGTGCTCTCTAAAGCCTTGAACTAGGTTTCTGTTACTGCACAGATATCAATATTCTCCATACTGAGAAGTGCCTCGAGTGTGTGCATTTGGAGGCTGAGACTTCTGGCAATGAGTAGCATTTAGCTCACTTTGTGGTTATTTGTGTTGGTTACGAGGTTTGGTTTGTCCTGAGTGACCGGTGTTCCACACCTGAAGTCAATGCCTCATTGGTCCGATCTGACCATAAGCTAATTACCCTAGATATCCACATTCTGCCCCCAGCCCCCATTAAGGAAACCATGGTAAAAAAAAATTCTCCAAAGCCAACTTCATGTTTCTTAAGACTGAAGTGGTGAACTTCATGACACCCATGCAGATGGACAATACAGTTACGACTACTAAATCTTACACAATTGCACTTTATAAGTGCTTACATGAGTGCATGGATCATGCTATCCCAAACAGAACCAAGACACTATCCTCCAAAAAAAGGAAGCCAATCTGGTGGTCCCCTGCCATAAACAAACTGTACAACAGAAGGAAGAAACTGTTGCAAAAGAGAGTAAAATCCCATGAGTGGAGGATCTCCCTGGTCAGCCTCTGTAAGAAGCTGCGATCCCTGATAAAATCCTCCAAAGCTAGTTACAAAAACAAAATCATCACTGATTCTAAAGACAGCCACAAAGCATTCTATAGCCATATATCCCATCTATGGGACCAGACAACATCCCAGGCTGCATTCTACACGAACTACAGAACGAACTGGCACCCCACCTAAGTACCATGTTCAATCGTAGCCTCACCTCAGGCTTTGTGCCTGCTGAATGGCACACAGCAACGGTTATCCCACTCCACAAGGGGGGAGCCACCATGGACCCCTGGAACTACCGCCACATTAGTCTGACGAGCCTGGTCTGCAAGGTCATGGAGTGTATCATCATGGAACTTATAAACAAAGACATTGGTAATCTCCAAACTCTGGACTCCACCCAGTTCGGGTTTGTAAAAGGCAGATCATGTCTCTTAAACCTGATAGACTTCTTTGAAGCAGTCACCAAAGCCATAGACAAGGGTAAGGTGGTTCACACAGCCTATCTAGATCTTACCAAGGCTTTCAACACCAGCTCCCACTCTGGAATTATAGATAAACTCACTAAACTAAGTATAAATCCCTATGTCACAAGATGGGCTGCCAACTGGCTCACTGACATAACCCACACTGTGAAAGTAGCAGACTCCAAATCCAACTTCAGACCAGTGACAAGTGGAGTACCACAGGGTTCAGTCCTGGGTCCTCTCCTGTTTGGTATCTACTTCTCTGAAGTACAGGCTAACACAGAAGGTCTTTGGCTAATGAAGTTCACAGATGACTGCAAACTAGGAGCCATAATCAAAATTCCTAACGATGTGGACAACATACAAAAGGGCCTCACTGAGACAGATGCCTGGTGTCAAAGCCATGGCCTCAAGCTCATTGCCAAAAAGTGTATTGTCATCCCCTTTGGTAAAAACTCTGTACCCATGAACTACAACATAGGCGGTAGTATACTTAACACCGATAGTGTGATAAGATACCTTGGGACACAGGTGGACAGTAGTCTCTCCTTTGATAATCACATCACCACAGTAGTCAGGAAATTCTTCTACATGGCACACCTCATCACAAAAGGTTTCTCATCCAGAAAAAAAAGATCATTGTTCCCCTCTACTCATCACTCATTAGACCCATTATAGAGTACAATGCCCCTTTTGGTATGTACCTCACAAGACATCTACAACAACTGGAAAGGCTGCAGAAATACCTGATTACTGACCTCAAACAGATGCCCTACACAGACCGTCTCAAAAAAATCCAGCTTTACTCTGTCACATATCTACTACTCAGAGGTGATCTCTGCCTAACATACAAAGCTATGTCAAACCCAGAGTTGTTGGACATACTTCACTTAAAGAAATCCCAATCCCTATGAGCTAGACGCTCTAGGGACATAAACATTGTCACCACAATAAACAGAACATGTCAGAGGGATAGATTCCTGTCCCAGAGACTTCCCATACTCTGGAATAAACTACCTATTTATATCAAACAAAGCTCCTCATTAGCACTCTTCAAGAAAAATGTTGATGATTGGATGGGAAATAGGAAATTCATCCTGGAGATCACCTCTGTGGCTCTGCTCGACAGTGGCACAGGAAAATAATTTTCTTGGGTGGCAAAAGCCAGGGTACCTTTTTGACTGGGCTTGTATAGGCACCAGGGCAGATAGCCTAGTACATACGTATGAACCTATGAACCTATGGACCTTTGAGCCTTGCCTAAAAAAGGTAATATGGGGACAGCAAGAGCCTTGGCCAGTATTCAGAGGCATAGGGGTGACAGGTGCAAACCATCTCTGGTGAAGCAATGAGGCTTGTCTATCATGTCATCACAGCCAGACAGAGACTGGATCCCCTTTGAATGACACCAGAAACTCAGCAAGTTGTTGAAGTTTATCATCTTTCTGTTATATTGCAATATCATGTAGGTGAAGGTAAGATGCTACTCAAGGTCAGGGAATACCAGCCTGGGCTACATGATCATAGAGCTACAACATATCTCTTGTCATGTTGTCCTGGGAGGTATGTCTCAGATCATTCACAGTGACATGTACAAAGGCCACATCATATATGTACCTGTTCTGGAGTGATGTAAGTGCTTGTGTTATGTGGCGGATCATAGTACCTGACAGACAACTGACAGTAACCTTCCCCTTGTCCAGCCTAGTGAGTGGTACATCTGTGTGCCTGACTATGGAGTCACCTATTACTAGTGTGTTGGGTATGTTGCTTTGCCTTAGGGCCTGTTGTGAGACATACTGCTTTGGTGTATTGTATGTTTTCTGGCGTGTGCTTGGAGGTGCATGTTGCTTGCTTGTCTGCTTAGGAGGACACTTTCTCTTTATCAGATTAATGTTTGTATTTTCTGGGTATGGTAATGTGTATTTATGTGTATGTTTTGAGGGTGCTTATATTGTAGGTCTATGGGAGATTGTTGGTGTTGTGCTTGTATGACCCTACTCCTCTTGACTGTATTGTCCACTATTGGGTTGACAGAGCTTAGCCACCAGTTTGACCCTATGTGTGCCAGCATGTGGTGCATCAACCCATATATGATATGGTTATGGCCTATGCATACAATACACTCACAATACATCTAGTATGATAAGCTTGCTGAGGTTAGCAAGTTTGAAAACCCCTTTGGGCAACCTGTCAGCGAGTAATGTCTGTATTGCATCCTGTAACTCCATATTGCTTGCTGAAGTTTAAAAAAGTACTTAGTTTGGATTAAGAACCCTGCACTTGCCAACTGTGTATGTGTGTCTTTCTCTCCCTGGGGAGAGAGCAACCTTTTTGGAGACTACTCACACCCCTTAAAAGTGATAAACTCATCTTTGTCAAGTCTGATGATGTCACCATCCTACAAATATACCTGTGGGAAGGTGACATCCCCATAATGTGTATAGCACGTCATGTAAATGCGTATTGCTGTAGTATAATTAGGTAAGGGTTTGAATCGTGCACTTGCCAACTGTGTGTGTGTGTGTCTGTCTCTTCTTGGGGAAGGAGCACCCTTTCTGGAGACTACTCACACCCCTTAAAATTGATATACTCATCTTTGTCAAGTCTGATGATGTCACCATCCTACAAATACACCTGTGGGAAGATGAATTCCCAGTAATGTGTGTAGCACGTCATGTGAATGCGTAGTGTTGTAATATCATAATGTAGTTAGGTAGGAGTTTGAATCCTGCACTTGCTAGCTGTGTGTGACACCATTGGTCAATGTGGAGTAGTTTTTGATTTTTCTAGTGTATGACATATCACAATGACAACTGTATGTGCATAACACATGTAAGGTAGCTGTAGAACAAAGCCATATACATACATTTGACCTCCGTTTTTTCATAGGTGGGTACTATGCTTTCTCCATGAAAGCATCTGTTAGCCTTGCCAGAATGTGCTGGCACTTTCCAGACCTTAGGTTACTTCTGTATGCTTGTGACAAGCTTAGCCACTGCAATGATCCCTGGGCTACATCTTCTGTTTCACATCCACTCATCACAGTTTCTATTGAAGAGTGTGAATGAGGGTTTATGCTTGAGATATATCTGAATCCTGTTCCAAAGCAAGCAAAGTCTGGCAAAGATGACTAATCATTATAGGTGTGCAACAACCTCTGTTGATCTGCATGCAAACCCTTTACTGCTTATGTGCTCCACAGCGGGATTTCCAAAACCTTTTGGTAATGTGATTATCAAAGGAGAGATGACTAAACACACGGATCTATGTATACATTAGTACCTGTTCCACATTTTGGGGGCTACTACCTATGTGGTACTCTGGGGATACTTTGTTTTCTAAAAGTGGATAACTATGCTTTCTTTGGTTTATAGCTTTACAGCATGATTTTGACACCAGCTATCTGTCTCTATGATACCCTTTTGGAGGATGTGTGTTTCATCTGGAGAATAAAGTATAGCCCACAGTATGCATTTTCATCAGATGTGGGCAGACATATCCCTACTGTGTTTGCCTGTACCTAAGAAAGCTATATGCCAAACAGGAGTTTTCCCAGGACTGAGTGACGGTGAATACCACTTGTTACTGCCATAGAATTGAACATGGAGGCTGCAAATGTTACTGTGTGTCCTACATCTGTACATCAGTCGTCAATCCATCATCTAACAGTCATTTATGGTCAGTCTTTTGAGGTTATGTATAATATATGTGGGATGGGTATGAATTGTTGGGTGAGCTATAGCTTGGCTGTGTGGACCTCGCCTCCCTCACCTATAGCCTTGTTAACTGGCTTGAAGTCTACTAGGTGTAGGAGCCATGATCTGGCCTTCAGAGAACCTAAGTGGGTATGGTGCAGTGTTTGCAGGTTCATAATGTCTCTGTTAGTGAGTTCCATAATGCTGTACTCCATAGCCTTCCAGATAACATTTGTCTGGCTTATAGGGTGAGAGTTTCCAGGGTCTGATGTAGCTCTACCCTTAATCAATTTATGTTAACATTTGCACTGGGTGTGATGAGGGTAGACAGGATTAATAATAAGTATATTAGAGGGTCAGCCCAGGTTTGAAGGTTAGTAGACCAAGCCAGATAGGCAGGATTATGTTGGTTTGTACATGTGCTGAGGAGGGATGCAGAGTATATTGTGAAATAGATGCTAAGGATGAAGCCAACAGGTAACAGGAAAAGAGGCATGCCTAAGATGAGGTTTATGGATGTGGTGAGAGAGGGCATGCAGGTGGATGGTGTGACAGCGCAAGATGCCGAGGGCAGGAAAAAATGGAAACAGATGATCAACTGCGGTGACCCCTAATGGGAGCATCCGAAAGGAGAAGAAGGCGAAGAAGTTGTAGCTCAACCCTTGTGGACTGTGAACACCATTACCATGCGTCATTCCACAAGTATGTAACCTGTATAGAGGGTGCATCTGAACAGAGTGTTTAGGTGAGTGGTTACTTCATATGTCAGCTTGTGTATGACACAGCCAGGGATACTGTCCAGTACCATTGCCACTGTGTTTTGGACTTTGGTAAAGAGATGTTTTAACTAGAGTGTCTGTGAATCATCAGGTTTAACATTTTTCGGGTCTGGAAATGTGGCCCTTGTGTAATGACAGGGTGGTGAAATCTGCATTCAAACTGTCTGACAAGATATTGGTAATGTCATTCAAATAAGTGTACTTTGTGACCATTTACATTAACTCTGACCTGATCTGAGATTTCACCTCTAGATTATAAACAACACTAAAGAAATCTTTAGTGTTGTCTTTGGAATCCTTGCCAGTTTGTATTTTGAAGCTTGCTTTGTATGATTAATGAAGGCTTGTATTTTCCCAATGATACTGAACAGAGAGGTTATCCCTTCTTGGTATGTAACTCTTTTTTTTGTACAACTTCATACCTTCTATTATATATTTAGTTTATGGCAGTCGTCCATTAGACTAATGCACTTTACTGTATAAGTGAGTATTTCTTGTGTTTGTGATAGCACGGTCCATGCAACCCTGTAGGTGAACAGTGTGCATTACTAAAGGATTATGCAGCTGGGACAGTGTTAACCTTAGTAATGCAAACCAATGACAGATAGCAACAACAGCATCACCCACAGCACAGTGTCAACCCGTGTCATATACACACATGCATACTCAAGTTCCAAAATGTGTGTAGTACAATGCATACTGGCCGCCAATAGAAACTATGGAGTGTTAACAGTGGCCAATACAGGGCATGTCACCCTGCTCATGTGTGCAATATGTATGTACATGCAGACAGTGCACCTACACCATGTTCACAAATGGACATCTGCAAACCTGTGTTGCACACACCCCACACTTACTGTCCACTGTATAATGCATGCTGACACAACTACACACATCAGCCAAGTGGAACATGGGAAAACAAAACACAATTGTAATAAACACTGGTGAAAACAGTACAACATTGCTAATTACAGATTTAATGCATCATGCCTGCTCAGCTACACCTTCAAGGATATCATTACACTTTACTGCTGACAACATGCTACACATCCAACCATTGCTATACTTTATTAAAGTCGCCCTGTGCATCATCACTATGTTAGCCTGTTCCTGCAGCAATGTTACAGATGACAGGTGGTGGCACAGGTTTCATCATATACACAGGGTGTGTTGTCGGTTTGCCAGAGGCCTACACTGAGCCATACAATCGACGTGTGTGTGAGTGTGTGTATGAGGGCCATGAGTACTGTTATGGGCCAATGTTGATGTCATGTGTGCAGGTATGTGTTTGCCCTAGGTTTCTGGTTTATGTGTGTGTGTCTGCATGTACACAGTTTCACCATGTGCTGCCATATACAGGGATTTATGAGACAGCTACAGACTGTACCTGGCAAGCTTTACAGATCACCGTCTCTGGCCACGGATATGGAACCTGCACCTGGCAGGGGTGCTACAGACAGTATCAGGTACTAATCCAGATTGGGTGCTATCCTCAGAGGTTGACAAATGTCCACTGGATCCAGGTCCCTGCTGGGACTGGCCAGAGCCACATGCACATGGTCTGCTGGGACGGTCTATGGACAGTACCCCCAACAATGCTGGGGCTGGTACTGGCAGTACAGGAGTGGCTGTGACTTGCTGGATGTCCACAGTGACCTCCAGCTGGTGATGTTGCTGGCATACATCCACGTCGACGTCTCAACCATCTCGCATTGTTCTGACACATGAACATGACATTGTGGTGGACATCCAATGTCTCACTCAAACATCTATCAATGACCTCAGTGTAGTTACGTATGGCACATGCTAGGTCATGGATACTGTCATTTACAGAGGTGTAATGAGCCCTCTGTGCCCTTAGCCCCTGTCTGGTGTACCGCTCCATTCATGTCTGTGCCTCCATGACAGCCTGGAACGTGCGTGTCGTAGAAAGAGGTGTGGCACATCTGCCAGGGGCATGATGACCAGCAGTGCTCTGATGAGAACCCCTGAGCATCTGCCTATGTGGTAAAATTCCAGACATCTGGCAATGGCTGCTGTGTCCTGATATATGTGCCATAGATACCACACTGTCCTGGCCAGTGCCAACCATACACTGTGCCTCAGCTAAGGGCAATGGTGACGATGGATGTACAGGCAGTATGACTGTGTGCGTGGATGGGGTGGAGACTTGTGTACTGTCAACTGGTGGCCCAGCAACAGACCCTGACAAACCTGCCTGTGCCTCAACACACCTATCCTCATGATCATTGTCTGTGTCAGTGACATCAGGTTCCCTGCTGTACTGAACCAGCACCACCTCGCCACACGTGAGAGGAAAACAGGAAACACACTTTAAGACCTAAACATGACTTCAGACCACATGCACACATGCACACGCACATAACTACACTCCTCCCAAAAGCAGACACACACAACACCAGCAATCACAGAACATTCACAATAGCAGGTAATGGTGGAGTACAGTATCACAAGCAAAACAGTCATAACACACCTGTTAGCATGCAGGACATGTGTTGCTCAACAGCATGCAGTGCAAGTGTAGTCAATCCTTGTCACTAACAGTATACATGGCTTTGATACATGTGTTTTGTTATTTGGTGATGGCCCTTCCCCTGGAACACAATGCATACATGGACACAACATTGCTGTGCAGGTATTCATAACCCTGTCATGCACTGTGCACCATAACTCACAGGTGTACATACCATTGCTGGATGTGTATCTGTGTGTCAGATGGGTATCCAATGCTGATTACAGCCTCTGTATCTTTAGCAAATAATTGTGGACACGTGTTAATTGTGGACATGTTTTTAGCACATGCATGATGAGTATTCACACAACATCATCTGTGGTGCATGGATAACTGATAGAATACCATTCGGCCACATACCCAATGCACGGTACTTATGGTGAGTGTAGATCATATTGTGGATATGCCAGTCTCATCCATGACATGGCGTGCTAAAACAGGACTGCATATTTAAACACTGCACATACCCAATATGTGTCATATGACCTAGCCACTCAATAGCATCACAAGACATATATGTGTCAGTTGTGAAAATGGTGATTTGTATGCATACTGTTTAGAGGTGCATATGTGTGCACATATGCATCATTATGGTGTGTAGCAATGACAGATATGTGTAGTACTGTGGTTACAATAACTGGATGAGGTATAGTACCATAGGCCATCATCATGAGGCATCAGATGGTCACCCAAGGCTACAAATGTTTCAGAAACCAGCACAAATCATGCTGTGCCGGAACTGTACTACCTTGGCTAAATTCACCATTTCACAACCAGTTCATAGGTCCATAGGTTCATACTAGGCTATCTGCCCTAGGGCATTTATAAGCATAGCCAGGGTATGTTTGGCTTTCGCCACCCATTTTTAATTAATTTTGCTATGCCCTTTTTCGAGGTTAGCATACTGTGCCTCTTTCTAACAGTGACACAGAAGTGATACCCGGGGTAAACCTATGATCTCCCATCCACTCATCAAGATTCCTCTTGAAGAGATTCAATGAGGGACTCTGCCTAACCTGGACTGGGATTTTATTCCAGAGTGAAGGGAGCCTCTGGGTTACAAATCTGTCCCTCCAGCATGTCCTATTTATTTCAGTGCTGAGGTTCAAGTCTCTCGAGTGCGTAGCTCGATGGGATTTGGATTTTTTGAGGTGCAGCATGTCCCTTAATTCCGGGTTGGACATGGCTTTATACGTCAGGCACAGGTCGCCTCTGAGCAGGCGGTATGCCACTGAGTAGAGCTGGAGTTTCTTTAACCGGGCAGCATATGGCACCTGTTTGAGCCCTTTGATCCTCTTGGTGAGGTACTTTTAGGGTCTTTCCAGTTGCTGCAGGTGTTTGGTAAGGTACATCCCAAAAGGGGCATTGTACTCGATTATGGGCCTGATGAAGGATGACCAAAGAGGCAGGATGACCTCCCCTAATCTAGATGTGAATCCCTTCATGATTAGGTGGGCTATATAAAATGTTTTTCTAACCAGTTTGGCCACGTGGTTGTCAAATTAGAGATTGCTATCAACTTGGGTCACCAAGTCCCTAATTACTTTTTCTGTACTTAATGGATTACCACTTTGTTTTTGCCAAAGGGGATGACTATACACTTTTTGGCGTTTAGCTTGAGGCCATGGCTCTGGCACCAGTTGTCTGTTTTTATGAGGCCCTTTTGCAGAATGCTTGTGTGGCTGGAAAGTCGATTATGGCACGCAGTTTGCAGTCATCTGCGAACTTGGTCAGCCACAGTCCTTCTGTGTTGGTCTGTACCTTCGAGAAATATATACCGAACAAGATAGGTCCCAGGACTGAGCCTTGTGAGACACCACTTGTAACTGGTTTGGAGTCTGACATGGCTCCAGCAATTCTAGCCATGTGGGTTCTGTCCTTGAGCCAGTTTGCAATCCATCTAGTGACATAGGGGTTCATATTTAAGCTGGTGAGCTTATCTATAATGCCCGAGTGGGGTATTGAATCGAAGGCTTTTGCGAGGTCCAAGTAGGCTGTGTGGACCACCTTCCCTTCATCAATGGCCTTGGTGACTGTTTCAAAGAAGTTGACCAGGTTTAAGAGGCAGGATCTGCCCTTAACAAAGCTGAACTGGGTAGGATCCAGTGTCTGTAGGTCTCCAATATCTTTATTTATGAGGTCCATGATGATCCTTTCCATAGCTTTGCAGACCAAGCTAGTCAGTCTTATGGGGCGATTGTTTCCAGGATCCGTTGAGGCACCACCTTTGTGGAGAGGGACCACTGTTGCTGTACGCCATTCTTTGGGTACATATCCTGTAGAAGGGCTGAGATTGAACAGTAGTTTTATGTTTGGGTTTAGCTCTTCTTGGAGTTCATGTAGGACGCAGCCCGGGACACCGTCTGGTCCCATTGACGCTGTGTTTTTTGCTTTGGAGAGGGCAGCTCTTACCTGAGCATCTGAGATGTCAGGGGGGCAGCAGTCTGCTGGGATAGATATTTGCCCTTTTGGTGAGGAGGGGGGGAGATGTTTGCGCTGAACCTGTCAGCTAGGATGTTGGCAATGTCTGTGGGTTCGGTGTATTTTTTATCATTTTGGACTAATTCTGAGCATATCTGGGAATTCCCACCCAGGTTCCTAACATAACTAAAGAAAGCCTTGTGATTATCCTTAGTGTCCTGTGCAATTTTTCTCTCAAAGCTGGCCTTAGAAGATTTTATGAGTGCCCTTAGTTTTTTGCTAATACTGATCAGAGATGCCTTCCCTTTTTGGGATTTTGCTCTATCATGTAGTAGCTTCCTCCTTCTATTGTATAGTTTGTTTATGGCTGGGGTCCACCAGACAGGACGTCTTCCTTTGGAGGATTGGGTCTTGGTTTTATTTGGGATTGCATGATCCATGCATTCCTGAAGGTGTTCATAGAATGCATTTATAAAGGATTCTGCGGTCTGGGCCGTATTTTCTACAGGCCTGAGGGCTTTGAAGGATTCCACCTCAGTTTTGAGGAGAGTGAAATTTGCTTTAGAGAAGTTTTTCACTGTGGTTTTCTGGGCAGGGGGTGGGGTCGGGATGTGAATATCCAGTGAGATCAGTTTATGGTCTGATCTTACCAGTGAGGGATACACTTCTGGTCTGGAGCATAGAGTCCCCATGTTGGTGATGATCAGGTCCAGTATGTTTTGCCCTCTTGTGGGAGTGGTAACAAGCTGTTCCATAGCATTTCAGTTTATGAATTCAATGAACCTTTGGGCTAGGGTGTTGGAGCTAGAGTAATACTCCCAGTCTATGTTTGGGTAGTTGAAGTCACCAAATATAATGGAGTTTAGAGAGACCTTCATATTTTCCAGTGTTCTCAGGAAGGCTGAGTGGGGTTCCTGGGTTTGGGAGGGTGGTCTGTAGCAGGCTATAAACTGGAAGGCAGTTTTACCCACTGTTAGTTGCACATGGATAGATACTGATGCTTCGTGCTTTGCCACCAACCTGGAGGTGTGAGTATCTTTGATGAATATCGATACTCCCCCTCCTTTTGTGGTTCGGTCCAAGTTTTGGGGTCAAAAAGCATGGTATGAGGTATAACCTGGTAGTGCTGGGGTGCTCTCAGGAGCCCTGAACCAGGTTTCTGTTACTGCACAGATATCGATGTTTTCCATGCTAAGAAGAGTTTCAAGTGCATGCATTTTGAGGTTTAGACTTCTGGCGTTGAGTAGCATTACTCTTAGTTTCTTATCCCTTGTGATACCTATGGAGGTGGGTTTGTCTTTTGAGCCTTGCCGAAGAAAGGCACTATGGGGGTAGCAAAGCCTTTGCCAATATCCGAAAACCCAGGGGTGACAGGTGCAAGCCATCCCTAGTGAAGTATCGTGGCTTGTCGAGCATATCATCCCAGGCTGACAGGCATTGGATCCCCCTTGAATGACACCAGTACTTAAGCTAATTGTTGAATTTGATCATCTTGTCTTCATATTGTGGCATCATTCTTGGCGAGGGTAAGATGCTACTCAAGGTCAGGGTCATACCGGCCTGGGCTACATGCTCAGAAAGCTCCTCTATGTCTCTTTTCATGTAGTCCAGGGAGGTACGTCTCAGGTCATTCACACCAGCATGGACAATGACTGAGTCATATTTGTGCTTGCCTTGGAGTGACCTGAGTGCTTGTGTTATGTGGTGGATCCTAGTGCCCGACAGGCTGCTCACCATTACCTTCTCCTTGTTCAGCCTGGTGAGCGGGACGTCAGTGTGCCTGATGATAGAGTCACCTATTACAAGTGTATCAGGTGTGTTGTTTAGCCTTAAGGGCTGTGACTGTTCAGCACACTGGTTTTGTGAGATATGTGTTGCACATGTTTTGTTTTGGGGTAGTGGTTGCTTGGGTGTCTGCTTTGGAGGTCTCTGCTGCTTAGACATATCTTTATTTAGAGCCTCCGAGTATGTTTTTGTGTGATAATGTGTTTGGTTTGCTGTCGTGGTAGGTCTATGTGAGACTGGAATTGTAGTGAGTGTGGTTTCCTTCTCCTCCTGACTGGTTATGCCAGTACTGAGTTGAGAGAGCTTAGCCTCCAGTTTGGCTATATGGTTGCATCTCTCACATGTGTTGGAATTTGTTGGGAGGAGGAGAGGGTTGTCTGTGCACATGAGGCAGTTGTAACATTGCCTCAAGATTCCCAGGTTCACCAGCTGGACTGGAGAGGAGATTCAGAACTGACCTTTGGACATGCTAGAATAATATTGGGAATTCCTTTATAATTGAAAACAAGGGTCAATGGGGAGTGAGGGTGTAGTGCTTTTAATTTTTAGTGCTGGCTTATATAATTGCTTTAGTGAGCAAGTGCCAGGTAACTTAAGTGCAATGTGTTACAGGTAACTTAAATGCAAAAATGAAAAACAATAACTTTCTTTCAAGTGAAACAAGGAAATAAGTACAGTAAGCAATGCAGATATCACTAGGGATCCACAGAAGTGCTGAGAAGCTGTGTTTTAGGTGGAATTAGCGTTCCAGGGAAATAACAAGCAAACAAACAACAAGCATACAAACAAAGCTAGATTCAGCAGGCCTGGATCTAGTCTATGCTACAGCAAACAAGGTGTACCAATTTCAGTAAAAAACAGTTCGAATATGCAGGCACTATAAACCTTTAACCAGAAATTCCTAGCTCAGAAGGGCAGAGTCCAACCTCTCCTCCCACAAGAGTGCAGACCACAAACCTTCTTAATGTAAAATAACTGGCCTGAAGCCCAAGTGCATAAACCAGAACTAATACACTTTAGGAATAACAGACACTGAGCTCTCAATCAGCATTTCCTAACTTAGAAGGATGAAAGCTGCCTGTCCTGCCACCACAGTGCATGCCACAAACCTTCCTAATGTAAAACAACTGGTCTGAAGCCCAAGTGCTTAATCCAAAAGACTTAGAATGATAGCTACACTTTAATCAAGTTACTACCAAGCAGTAATAAATACAACTGAATACTTTAAAGAATGCCTGGATTAGTGCTCAAGGTATACAAACAAAGCTAGATTCAGCAGGCCTGGATCTAGTCTATGCTACAGCAAACAAGGTGTACCAATTTCAGTAAGACGCAGTTCAGATATACATGCACTATAAGCCTTTAACCAGAAATTCCCAGCTCAGAAGGGCAGAGTTCAGCCTCTCCTCCCACAAGAGTGCAGATCATGAACCCTCTTAATGTAAAATAACTGGCCAGAAAGCCCAAGTGCTTAAACCAAAATTAATACACTTTTAGAATAACAGACACCGAGCCCTCAATCAGCAGTTCCCAACTTAGAAGGATGTAAGCTACCTGTTCTGCCACTACAGTGCAGACCACAAACCCTCTCAATGTAAAACAACTGGTCTGAAGCCCAAGTGTTGAAACTAAGAGGCTTAGAATGAGTTACACCAAGCAGTAATAAATACAATTGAGTACTTTTAAGATGACACAAAAGCAAAATAAAGTAGAAAGAAACACAAGTACAGTAAAAGCAGATTATTTTTTTTTTCAGAAAAGTAGCAAAAGCAGTAGTAAATACAATTCTCATGCAGTGCAAGCTGGCACACTTGAATATGTAACAATATTAGTCCACACATAGTTTGAAAAAATGTAATTAAATTAAAAAGGACTAAAATCAAGTGCAGAAAGGGTTAATTAGGTAGAATGCAGTAAAGAGATGGGCCTGGGGGAGTGTCTTAGATCAAATCTACAGTGGGGTGGGCACTGCAAAAGCCACCAAATTTAAACTACAACCAAGAACTGGGAGGGGAGGTGGGGAAAAACAGTTTCAACACAGATGTGAGGAATGTGCAAATTATAAAGCCAAAAAATATATACTGTTCTATTTCTCTCTCTCTCTCTCTCTATGTTACATATATATATATATATATATATATATATATATATATATATATATATATATATATATATATATATATATATACACATATATATATATACAACATATATCTAAGCAAACAATTTAGCTCTATAATACAGAATAATGCAGAAAAGTATACTCAGTTCTATATATTTGCAGATAGTTCTGTAAGGCTGTCTCTCAAACTAAGGTTCCAGTTTGAATGCAGATTGTTAATGTTACATGATTTTGTAAGGAGGCCAATAAGGAGCATTCCCTGACATGAATGTGTAGTGTGTTGCAGAGTGTTTAAATGCCCCAGGATAGGCCTCTACCTCTCAGGTATATTCTGTGTAATGTGTGGATAAGATTTTGGATACTGGAGTGTGTCTTTACAGAGGGTTTGGGAATCCTTTATGTGTAGCATGTTAAAATGCTCTGTGACATAGATGTGTATGTTATGTGCATGTTGAGTATCAACTGTGCCTATCCAATGGTCACTACAGTCTAGCCACATTTGTTTGAGATAGTCTGGGTATCACATGTGTCTGAAGCTGCTAATCACATTAGTGAGATGTGCATGCTCTTACCCCAAACATGCACAGCATGCATTATGGGTAGGTGTGTTACATGTCTACATGGCCTACACCTTAACTATGACATGCACTTTTTATTTCCAATAATAAATGTAGAACACACACCAGCATCTGTCCAGTGCCTTGACACCACCCCAGAGGTACCTACATAGAGATGAGACAGTTTGTCAGTGGTCACAACTGTGGCATTGCTACTGTGTGTTTGCAATCTTACAGTACAACAACAGTTTACATTCACAGGGCTACAGTATTGCACAACAACAGGCTCCACATCTTTGAATGACACACTCCACATCTCACATATGCATGATCTACCAATACAGATAACAGTAGTCTACAGATATGCCATGTTACCTGCATGCTCCATGTGTGCTTGCTAGCTGGCTCCAACCTCCATCATGGTGTATGTCTGCTGCTGTTGTTGTTGGGCAGATGCCACCAGGCTCATGAGCAGCTCCTCCACTCTGATGAGGGGGGATGGATGCTAACACCACCCACTGTTGCAAGCTGTTCCGTAAGCACATCAGCAGCATGCTGACGGACATGTCAGAGAAGATCACTGCAATGGTGGTGAACCTGCTCATATGAGCGGTTATGCAGGCCTACCTCATTGACCCTGCGGACAAGATCTTGCCACATTGCAGTACGCTCCTGCTGGTCCTGGCTGGTTCATGAAAACAGTACATGGTAGTGCTGAATCATAATGCTAGTGATGATATCATCTTCAGTCGTACTGTAGCTTGGGCTCCTGTGGTGGGCCATGATCCCTGGAAGACATAAAAACAAAAATATGTCTGAGCAAGTCATATGGCACATTTAGCATTATACAGTACAGATATCACTGAACTGCTATATATATATATATATATATATATATATATATATATATATATATATATCTACATAATACAATATGTTGTACCTGAGCACAGATTACAAAAATTACTCAAACACATACATCTACATGTTGGAGTACATTTTCTGTAGTGTTGTATGATAGTATTGGATGTTATGTTTGTGAATACATAAATGATATGTATATCTGAGATGGCTTAGTGGCAAATCACGTATGCTGTGATGTGAATGGTTGAAGTTTTTTCCTAGTAAATGCTTTTTATTTTTTTACTAGCCAAAACAAAGGTCAGGGGCTACAGACGGAGTAAGGCACATTTCAGCATTTGCAAGTGGGTTTTCAGAAGGGTAAGGACAGCTTATGGACATTTACCAACCTATAAGCTAACAAAGAGTGAAACACTGTAACTGCCACTTATCACTGCTCACCCTACAACTGCTTGAAAGTGCCTTGCTTACTCTCTATGCAATGAACCATGTTCTTCACAGCAACAAAATAAAATCACTATATAAGACTATACAAGAGTACCTGGTGCACTGTATGCAACATAATGCACCACCTAGCCACACAGCAGATATACATCAAGCTGATGTGTAAAGAAATATATCATCCATTACAATCAGTGTAAGGTCCAGTAAATGTATTAATATTATACAACACAACTTGTTAATGCCAAACCCGTGGCCAAAATATGTGCACAATTGGGAATATAGGTCACATACTGCTGTAGTACTCTATGAATGTTGCTAGATACACAGTTATATGTATTACCACACAAATGTCAAAGAACATGCTACAGATATACCCACACACACGTCAGACATAATTACGGGACACAAAAGTATGACAATCCAGATAAGCTTTCAGTGTGTACTATACAGTACTGTTTGTCAGTACTTACACAACCTTAATCTTGAGAAATGTAATCTGCGATGAATACAGGGACCACACAAAACAGTGGATGCAAGCAATGTGGACATACACCATACTTTGCTATACAGGCCCAGAGCTTCAATTAGTACTACAATACACAAAGGATTTGCATTCAACATCAGTACCATTCAATAATCATAGATGCAGTGCTTTAACCTCCAATGACACACCCTAGTTAAAACCAAGGGACTTAATCACACTGTATGCAATAGCACTTGTTCTGCCTAGCAACAGAATACACAGCTTTTGCTAGGATCAAAGCAAGGACACAGAATACCATAACATAAACAGTTTTCCAGTAAGCTATCCCACAGATACATATCTTTGATGTATTCACAAACATATTGACAATCAAAGTCAGTCAACAGTACAGAAAATCTATTGCAACAAGTAGATGTAGGTGTGTATGAGTATATATAAATATATATACACGAAACTTCACATGCCCGACAAACCAAAATCCCAACAATCAACAAAACAAAGCAAATACCTTTTCCGTAAAACACACACACAACACAAGCACACCAAAAACCTTACAAACCTACACTAAACCTTACACACACAACTATCTATGCACTAACCTTAACCCAAACCCTAACCCTAAGGTCTGTCGCTATCGCATACTCACCTAACCCACGCCCTAACCCTAACTCACTTAACCCACCCCTAACCCTAAAGTCTGTCACTATTGCACACTTACCTTATCCGCACCCTGACCCTAACTCACTTAACTCGCCCCTAACCTTAAAGTCTGTCACTATCGCACACTTACCTTACCTGCACCCTGACCCTATCATTCGTCACTATCACACACTTACCTTAACATGTCGGTGTTCTCAGTGTCAGGATTTTCAATCGTCGGTCATCTCCGTTGTCGATCTTCCAGTGTCGGTTATCAGAGTTCGGTGTTTTTACGTAGACCCATATATATACACATCCATCTGTCTATATATATATATATATATATATATATATATATATATATATATATATATATATATATATATATAGATAGGTTGGTACTAAGCTAACTGCCCTTGTCAGCCATTTTAAGCCTATCCAATTATCTCTTGTGAGGACTCAAACCCTGCACCTTGTGTTTGTAAGGCAAATACCTTAACCATTAGGCTACACTCATATATATATATATATAGATACATTTCACCTTTCATAGTGAGAATATCAATTATACGAAGGATGTAAGGTGTACAGTAATGTAATAACATTGCACAGTCTTGGGATAAATGCATTGAAGGTGTTCACAGCCCAGGTAGCTTTAGCAGGCTTTACTGGCTTCAACATTGCAAACTGAACGAACCACCCACAGTGTTTAACCACCACATGTCATATAACAGCACTGTATGCTGTCTTGTTTGTCACACACTAAAACCTACATACAAATATGTGCATACTAACCTTCAACAACATATATATCTCCCCCCTTTGCAAACAGTTGCAAAATGTCCCCTGCTCTATGCACATATACAGATGGTCCACACTGTTGTAAGTCCCTGGACCTCACAGCTGAACTGTTGGGCCTTGCTGCAACACAAACAGGTGTCACATATGAACACAGACTAACATTAGGGGGGTATATATGGCAACAGATGCTAGATAAGCATACTAGACTGCTACAGCACTTACCAATGCTAAGCTACACTTTAATATGAGTATCTTGCATGTGTTGTTCTGTCACACCCATGTTTATATAATGTCAGCGCTAATCCCCCCAACAGCCATTGGCCATACTACTGTACAAAACACTGATAACATGGGTCAGATCTTTGACATTTAATGCTGAGCTACACATTTCACAGGTATGTCCTACTGCCCACAAGTGCACACAGTATTGTCCATAGCAGTAGTTAAGCAGAACATCTGTGCAGAAAGTACTGCTGCCACATATGAATGTTTCACATTATGTATACTATTCTTCAATAACATCTACTACGTGCCAGTAAATACATATGTGTCACATACCTTTCCTTTGTATAATTTGGCAATATTTATTTTTCCTTTTCTCTCTCTCTCTTTCTCTCTCTATGTCTCTCTCTCTGTCAGTCTCTGCAATTGAGTGATTGAGTTTGTTGACAGAGATTGCAGCCTGCTTTTGTAGGAATTGCACATGAGCATGTGATGGCCTCTGCACCAATTATTGCCCACCATTTGCAAATTGCATGCAGCCTGCTGTGTAGTAATTGAAGTAATCACTGTCATAACAACCCAGTACTATAAACTGCTGACTCATGTAGGCATGGCTCTTTCAGCTTTCCAAGATGGAGATGATCCTTGTTTGGTGTGGACATCATTGTTTAAGACAGAAGGTTGGTATAGTTCTTATATCAGAAGCCAGGGGTGTAGCCAGAGATTTACATTTTGTACTCAGACCTAATGTTGCTGCTTCCAGTACCCACTTGTCAGTGTAGAAGTGTACTCACCCCTCAAAATGCTACCCCAATATACATGGAAAGATGTACTTTCTTTTCAACTGTTACAATTAACTGCCATACAAAGCTAGTTATAGAGATGTATTCCTTTGGCACAAGAATTGTTTGTGAACTACTATTCTGTGAATATTCATTTACACAGTTCTAAACAGTTTGTGCTTTTTTAATGTTGGCAGCATGAGCTGCTCAGAAAAACTGGACACATTTCAGTACAGTGAGTATGCTTACCTACATCCTTGGTAGACTCTGCACACACAGGTATATTTTACATTTGGGTAGAGTTGCAGAATTACAGACAGCGTAAGTAGTATTGTGTGGACTTTATCTTGCTGGACTTACAGGGTTGCTTTGTACATGTTACTTTATCAAGGCATGTAGTCTGTCTACGTAACTCCCAACTGTGGACCTATCCACATGATAACCAGAGAATAGCCTGTTATTTTTTGTCTGTGCACCACACAGGTCTTTTCAGCAATAGAGCAATGGCATTCTTACAGTTGGTTGCTACCAGTACATGGCTACATCCATTTGTATTTCAGTGTTTTATTCCTACATAAGGGTATGTTTCCAAAACTCCTTCCAAAGCTATTTGCACAGTGTGTAACAGCAGAAGGGCTAATATGCCTCTGTGTTTCTGCCTCCGCCAGACCTCTCAACCAATCAGGTACAAATTTGAGCAGAATCAGGGAAAAGTCAAGAAAAACTCAGGGACAATCAGGGACTCTTTTAAAATATTAGTGCCATTAAGTTGAAACATTGAGAGAATCAGAGCATATGAATTAATACACCTTTTCTGAAGTAAAAGAAGTGTATAACTCTTAATTATTGTCATTATTCATTAAGTGTAATTCACCACCTTTCTGCCCAAAGTCAGTAGTTTTAGGAGGGATTCAGAGGGACAGAGCTAAAATTTGGGACAAAATTAGGGACATCCCTGAAAATTAGGGACAGTTGAGAGATATGGCCTCTGCCCTAAACAGATATGCCAGTGTTTGTCCTGCTGTGATACTAGTTGGGGTTGTAAGGTGATGGTATGACATTATTTCCTGCAAGAATGGCTGCTTCTCTTATCACAGTCATGTAATGTAATCCCACAACTGTTGGTCGACATCCACAGAACAAGTTGTGTTGTATGGTATTCCGAATTTTCCTTTACATTCACTCATTCTGATGCATGATATAATTATTTAAGCACCAACTTTATCTACCGTGGCTTAGTGGTACTTCATGTTGTGTAGTGTGTACAAGGTCCAGGGTTCGAGACTTACAGCGGTGTTTTATTTTGTTCCTGAGCAGAACAAGGGCCCTCACATGCAGAGTGACTAAGGCACTTTTAAGCAGTTGTAAGCGGGTTTGCTTGGGTTTGCGCAATACTCCGCATTGCTTAGGCAAGTGCAAACAAGCGCAAACCCGTGCAAAGCCCCTCACTACTGCTTAATATTTCTTACTCCCACTCACCCCCATGCTAATTTCTTTGAAAGAAAAGAAAAATGGGGAGATAGGAAAGTGGTGAAAAAAGGGGCACAAAGAGGGAAAGACAGTATGGAAAATAGCTTGGGATGTGCAGGACAGGTGTAGGGAAGGTCCATAGCTGCCCATTTCTTCAACAGCAACAGCTGTGCATATGCAATAAATGTGGAGGTAGATATGAACCCTTCAACCCCTGAGAGAGGGGTGAGGACAACAAAATATGTTGTAATGCCAATTAAATAACATTTCATGTGTCCAGTGGACATGTGTGCAAAATGGCCAGCTATGTATGTGGAGTAATTTATTTTTTTGGGAGCAGATTGCCCTTTTTTTTCAGGTGAGAGTGGAATGTGAGGTAGGGGAAGATTTGGGGAGGTAGGTTGGGGAGGTAAACAGACAAGACAAACAAAATGCATACAAGGGCAGTATATGACACATGTGGTGGGTGAACACCTTTGACGGGAAGGGATGTTTGGAAATCGCAAGCCCATGAGCCCCCAGATGGAAACAGTGGGACTGAGGTCCCAACCCATGGGCAGTCACCACTGCACCTGCATGGTCCAGAAGGTGGCTGTGCTGGGGGCTGTGTAGGAGGGGCAGGCTGACTCAGGAGTTGTGCCACTCAGGCCTCAAGCTGGCATAGAGGTTCTGCAACAGAACGTTCAATCTCTCTACCCACCACAGCCTGGACTGTACGAAGGGTGGTAGGTGCCTCTCCGCCCATGCTTGCATGGGGGGGGGCCGAGCCCCATCCCCTGCAGTGCTTCCACCTGAAGGTGGCACAGGGCCAATGGAGAAGGAGGTCCCAGGCTGGGCACCGGATCTGCTGGTGCCAGGTGCCATGGCCAGCTGAGGTGGGACAGGTGGGTCCGCTGGGACTGGCCTTCCCATACAAACTATGTTTTGGAGAGTTTAATAAAGATATGGGTTAGTAACAGTCAACATAATTCCCAATTAGTTACAACAGCATGCAGAAGTATTCCTATTAAACCAACACACCAGATTTTCAACAATTGAAAACAAGCATAACACATTCATATATAGAACAATAGTGGACATTACAACAGCATGCAGGTTTAATTGATGGCAACAGGCCACAAATATTGTGGTATTTTAACAGGGCACATGCATAGAATTAAATGCAAATATTTATAAACCAATAGGACATACATCCCAACAAATGTTTTGAGATTAGACATACTGATTGAGGTGTGGAATTGCATTTTTTATGCACATACAGTAGGGTGGAAAAAGGTAGCTCAATTAACAACTTATATATTCTTCTAGTTTTCACTACATTCCTATTAACTGCAGTTATATGTCCCTTACATGTATTATTACACTACTCAATGTCCTTATATTGTGCAATTGGATTTTGCTAGATCATTATATACATGAGCGGTATCTTACATACAAACTGTCCAAGATGCAGATGTTACTGCAACATATTTTGAGAATTGCTCACACACACTATTGCTAAGATGGTACACTGACAGCTCTACTTTCATATAATTATCTACATAAGTTCAGGTGAAAGTATCAGTTATATGTTGACAGCTCCCTACATTTCTGGCAGCACACTGACATTTCTGGGGAACACAATGCCAAGCTACTCATGTGCCAGATTAACCTGTACATGGTAGCCATGAACCAACAGTTGAGGGCTGTACATATGCATACAGGCTACTGACACTCCCTTCATCCACGTTATATGGGCCTACCAAAGTGTGGTTTGACACTGCTTAATACACTACTATTTGTAGAATGCAACAGTACAACAACGTATCAAAGAAAATGACACAGACACACTCCATGAATCATACATTTATTAAAGGATTATTACACCTTTATTTATTGGGTTAAAAGACTTTTTGAAGGCTCTCTCATTTATTTTATATAACAGTACATGCAGAATAATTACTAACCTGCCTCATGATGCAACCTTTGCAGCCTATCTTCATGGGCTTGCAGGTTCATAGCCCGTCACCTGCAGCTGTGAAGTAAATGTAGTGATATTGAGACATACCTATCCATAGTATAGACAAGCATGGCAATTCTTAACTACTTAATACAATGGCTACTTACTCAGTACAGGGGCATTAGGCATCGTACGGGATTCCTAGATCCACCGGTCCAGTTCATCCCCCCTACACCACTTCAGGTCAGAATAATGGTGCCTGACCTGCTCACCAGTCCGAGGAACACGAGTGGCACTGGTGAGATTACGGGCATACCTCTCAACTGTCCCTGATTTTGACTCAAATTTTTACTTTGTCCCTCTTAATCCTTCCTAAAACTAGTGACTTTTGGAGGAAAGGTGGTGAATTACACTTAATGAGTAATGACAATAATTAAGAGTTATAAACTTCTTTTACTTCAGAAAATGTGTATTAATTCCTATGTTCTTATTCTGTCAATGTTCCAAGTTAATAGCACTGATATTTTAAAAGTGTCCCTGATTTTTTCTTGACTTGTCTCTGATTCTGTTGAAATTTGTCCCCAATTGGTTGAGAGGTCTGAATTCACGAGCAAGACTGTTCCAGGCCTCCGTTTTATATTGGGTACCCTGGTACTGGTCCTGCAGGAGTCTTTCCTCATGTTTGTGGATGAGGAGCCAAACCATAATTTTGGACTAGTGGATGCCCCAGCGTTGCACTCTAAATCGAGTGCCTTCACCTACACCAGCCATGCTGACTGCAGAAGGAAGCTACAACCAGTTATAGCAAGTATTCCCATCTGTAGAGCTTAAATTTGCCTCATTTTCTGCACTTATTTGTGATTGGCCAGTTTTGGAAAAGCTCAGCTGTGGGTACGCCTGCTTAGCTGATGTTAACAATGTTTAAAATCCCTTTGATAGATATGTGTCTGTTGAAAGTGTATGCTTGTGAAATGCTGTCATGGCTTAGTAGTTAAGTACTGTAACTATAGTGTACAGTATCCTGAGTTCGAGCCCTGTCACTGCTTTTTATTTTCCTGCTGGGCAGACCTGACTGGTTAAGGAACAGTAAAGCAGGTGTGAGCATGTTTAACTGACTTTGCGCAACTTTGACCAACTTTGCTCGACTTTGCCCGACGTTGCCCGACGTTGCCTGTCATTGCCCGACATTGCGCTTGTTAGTGATGTGCGCAGCTACACGCAAATGTATTTAAATATGCTCAATACCGGCAAAATGTGCTTATGAGTGCTTTATATTGCTTAAAATAGGGTGCTCATGTCTCAGAATGCATAAACATTTCACCTTCGTATATATAATTCATGCACTACTACATTTAACATTTCAATGCTTTTTACAAAACTTATACATAAAATAATGTCAGGAAATGTTTTGTGTGCAGATTTCCCACAGAAAATGGAGCGTGCATTAGTGGGACTCGAACTGAGAATACCTCCTCTTTGTGTGAAGGCTCTAACCACTATGCAGCTTAATTTGAATATATTTTTCTTATTATCCTCTTCTGGTGTCTATGTTGCTGTAACTGTAGCTAAGCAATGGGCAAATCGGGGCAAACTCATGCAACTACGGGCAGCTATATCAGAAGAAAAAAAATTATTTTTATTTTTTATTCTGTAAGTTAACATATGGGGGAGTGTAGTGTTACATTGTACACATATTAGCGGACTCGCTCATTTAAATGGAAGTTGCGGCATTTCTTCATTGCAGGGGCGTGGATATTTGGACTGCTCGG
The DNA here is from genome assembly GCF_019279795.1 of Protopterus annectens. Lineage (NCBI taxonomy): Eukaryota > Metazoa > Chordata > Ceratodontiformes > Protopteridae > Protopterus > Protopterus annectens. Next base: position 1,941,462,531 of record NC_056726.1, read on the forward strand.
CAGTCCGACATGCCCCCTAAACGTGTCCTCGCTCTGTGTAAGCTTTAGAGTTGAGGCAGCATGCCCTCATTTTTATGCATGGAGCGCTGCCGTCATACTCTTACACTGGCGCTTCCGTGCAAGACTAATCTAGTCTTAATGGAAGATTAGTGAATCCGGAGGAATGTCTTGCTTTCTTTAAGAATTAAAATATTTTCCTGCTATAATCATGGAGTCAGGAGGGGACCATTTAGGAATTTTTAATAAGTGAGTTACTTGATGAATCATTAGCACATGTTCTAGGAAAGTAATATAGAATTCATCAATGAAGCTGTAAGGATCTGGCAAGTTTTTTTTAATTCACTTATACTGTCTTTAATGTCTTTTATAATGATTAGAGTGTATGCCTGTATCTATATTCCGGCTATTTATTTCATTCAGCTCTTGACTCCACCAGGTATATTATAGCTTATGGAAGTTGTCAGTTACTTCCCCTTCTATTTACATCTCTGTACTTACTTTACTCCCTCCTTGTTACATAACTCTGTAATAGTATACTTATGATATTGCTGTCGGCACTAGAATGCTAAAATCTTGCCAATTGTATTAGAGTAGAAGAAACTTTTGATAAAGGAGTGAATACCCTTAAGAGAGTATTTTAACTGCTCATACTTTTGTCTATTAATTTATTTTGCCCTATATGAATAGATTTATCATAATTAATAGCAATAAGCTTAGTCAACATAACACTTTGTTCAGCTATTATTTATTGATTTATTTTATTTATTTATTTATCGATTAATTGATTGATTTTGCAGTGAAATCTGTTTTTTACTCAAATAGTTTTTATTGATTTTTCAAAAAAATGTATCATATAACTTATTAATACATTGTATAATGATTAAAACAAGATTACTAACATACAATATTTACAATTGGCATGAACATTAATTGTAGAATTAACCAATCCAATCAAATTGTTTTAGTGTGAAATAACTTCTTTAACAATAATTCCATAAATGTAAGCTGTAACTGCATCCCATTTAATACTTAAGGGAACAAAAGAATTCTTCTGGATAAACCAAACATTTCTTATCTCCATTCTAACCTGTTGACATAGAGGTTGCATATTATACCATTCTGCATACATTCTTTTCTTATAAAAATAAAACATAGTGGTTACATTGTCAGTACAAAAGCTAGATCTATTTTCTATAGATTCCCATGTTAATTCTGGAGATGTAAGAAAAAGATCGGTTCTAGAACAAAGTTTGCCTGTATGGGAAATGTGTGTGCAAGTTACAATGTTTAGATTCTGAAATCTGCCAATATTAATAAGATTTTTCTTGCTGCATTAACCACTTTACGAGTTCACCATGTCATATTTGATATGCTCAAGGCAATGGTTTGGAAGATCTATTAAATGTGCAGTAAAGTACAGCATTTGAATCACCACCTATAATAATGGGGATATTTAATAAATGTTTTAGAGCATCAGCTAAGCTCTCCAAGAATCTAGGATGGTTATTACATTGCTGTATACTGATGCTAGGGAAATATATTGTTAGTATAAATGATACATATTGCCAACACTCTAACGTCCATATCCTTAAGGTTTTCATGACAGCGTAGATGCTAGATATTTTGATAAAAATTGCTATCCCTGCTGACAATTACTATACTTGTGACTTATTAAACCTTTTATCCATTTATACTTATTTTATAAGTTTTGACAAATATTGTCATTAAAATGAGTTTTCTCCAGAAAAAATATTATCAGAACAATTATGAAAAAAATTCATGACTGACCTTAACTTTGATAATAGATGTGCCCCCTTCAGATTAATGCTCATTATGCTAATAGACATATCTTATATGAAAAGAACTAAAAAAAATCTTAATAATCTAATTTTCATTACTTTAATCAATTTCTATTTCATATCTCAGAAATGGTGCAATGCAGAGGCAAGTTTTAATTTTCCTAAAGACAAGCTTGTGAATCATTTCACCTAAGTTAACAAGGTTTAATGGAAAACATCATGTGATAAAAAATTCACTTAAAGTGCATGCATTTGATTAACAAAGGTGAATATAATGCCACTCACCCTTGTGACTGCCAGACTTTGCCATTTCTTCCTGAAAGACCTTTCAGACAGAAAATTAAGTAGCATTATATTGAGTTCCAAAGGGTGTCATTGCTCTAATCCCACTACTTGTAAGATCTATTGTTATTTTATGGCTCTGAGAGATTCTGGTTTTCCTCTTGCAAATTCTCCTTATGATATCTTTCACCAACTGAAATTCCATAATATAACAACTAAGTGACTTGAAACACACTTTGTTATAAGCATGGGACTTCAGCTACTGCTGGAGCAGTGTGATTGATTTAGTTAATCAACAAATGTAATACAGAACCAGCACATATTTTTGGTCCTTAACTTCATTCATATTGGGAAGGGTGACATCACCTTGTGTCACACTACTTGGGATAAGCAGTTGTACCAGTTCATGATTTCATAATGCTTAACGCTGTTATAGTAAATCCATGATGTCATCCCTTTTTGCACCTGAAGACCCATTAAATCACTCAACAATGGCATGTGACTGATACACAAAATAATCTCTTTTGACAGAAATCTCACATGAGCAAACACTGCTGATGACTAATTTTCTACTTGGAGAAACCATTGATGTATGGTAATCAAACTAACACTAACAGAACAACCTGACTTAGAAAGATGACATAAATGTATTATTTACACCACTCAATTATAATTAAAACACATATGTTTTAAACTTGAACTTCGTGTTTGTAAGGAAGCAAACATAAAAGCATGACATTATATGAACAATCAGATTTGAATTATGCCTTCCTGCTTGTGAGCAAAACATCATGCAAACACAAACTAGTGGTATGAAAATCAAAGAAACATTTAATTCCCACAAGCATATCCATGCCAGAAAACATTAAAAGAAGTGTTTGTCTGGCCAAAATCACAAAGCAGGATATGAAGATGAATGTGGCTTACCTAGATTTATTAAAGCATTTGACATGGTGTCACGGTGTCACACAAAGGATTACTACAGGAGATGGTATTTAAATTCATTACAGACTTTTATCCTGGGTATGCAGCTGGTTGTACACTGAACAGAGAATTCAGCTGAAATTAGTGACCACAGTATCAGTGCAACCTGCTCGCTGTCAAGTGTACTTGTTACTTTCCACTAGCAAACAACATAGATGATGATTTCTACAATAACTCACTTAACTGCTCTGTATTGTACAATTACCATCTTAAGATAACTGACTGTTATGTAAATTCATTCAAATGTTTTATTGTATATTTCTTTGCTATGCTTTTTCCTCAATGTTGTTATGCCTCTTACTATGTTGTAATGTCAAGCTTTATCTGCATTTGCTTACTGTTTTATTGTAAATTTTTCACTGTATTCATCTTCAATTTTGTAAATTTTCTTGCATACTTGTACTGTGGAGCTTTTATCCCCAGGCCTCCACTGAAAAAGGCTTTTGCTCAGATACACTATCCTGGTTAACAAATGTGAAATAAATAAATAAATAAATTAATTAATTAATTATAATGAGATCACCGACTGCAACCAATTTGTTCAAAAATAAGATTCAAAATAATTCATCGTGGGTGTGAAATTGAGGATAATTTAATGAATTAATTTCATGAACATATTAAGAAACAGTCATGAACAGTGACCCGGCCATAATTGTTTGTATTACATGGAACTTTAGCTGCCCTGATATACTACAGTTTTCAGGGAGTGACAGATAGAGAAAGAGGAGAGAAAAACATACAAGTGCAAAGTGTTTTACAGTTTTGAAACCCAAAACATTCTTCACACTGCCACGGGGCAGGCAGAAAAAGGTGACCTTCTGATCAGCAAACAAATCTCAGAGCTGTTAAAATGCTACACTTTTTGTTTATCTGTGTGATAGCACAAGCTTGTAGTGCAGGAAGCAATGTAATTAAGTTCCATTTTCAGAAAAATAATAAACCTGTATAATGTTTCTGTAGCATGAGACCAGACAGTAGCAGCACTTTCCGGGGTGTGAACATATCTACCTAAGTACTGTTACAGTCACATCCCACGCAAAGGACTTTCCATCACTCTCAAATGTCCCTGAATATCTTGACTCATATTTTACTTGTTCATGGAAGATTACAGTCAGCCAAAAGTGCCAGGATTACCCTTCTTACTGTTCAGAAAATGCATAATGAAACAAAATGTGTCTGTTAACTAACTTTTTAAGTACATTTGAGCAATGTTTAAAAACTGTTCCTGAGTATCTTCCTTTCTTCACAGGTTCATAGGTCTATATGTTCATAACTTCATAAGTGTGTAGTAGTCTAATGACCACTGGGGCCTTTTATGTCTAACCATGCTTCCCAAATCACTGAAAACATCTGGTACCCTTTACAGTATAAGCAGGGCTCGGGATATGAACATTTACAAGCAAGGGCCTGGGAGATGAACCATTAGAGACATAGGTGCCAAGCCACAGGTGAAGTTCCTGTTCCCCATCCAGTTGTCCAAGTTACACTTGAGTAGGTTAGGGAGGAACTCCACTTCACATGGATGATGAGCCTGTTCCAGAGCAGGTGTAGTCTTTGGGATTCATACTACCTGTCCCTCCATCACATCCTATTCCACTCCTCTAGAATTCTTAAACAAGTGCAATAATGTAGGACGTTACTAGGCTATTGGCCCTGAGGACCTTATAAGCCTAGCCAAGAGTTTAGCTAAGTCAGGACCCAATGGCCCTGTCCAGCAGGGACACAGGTGGAATCCCAGGGAAGTATTTTCTGTTTCCCATCCAATTATCTAGGTTGCACGATGTACATATTGTTTCTGTAGCAGCACTGGCTAACTGCTTTGCTGGCTTTCAAAGCTGGTAAAACACTGCACTTTTTTTTCTGTTAACTAGTTACCCATGAAGTAGATAAAGTTTCATGCAATACAAAGAATTATGATCAGGTTACTGATCATAACAATTTGTTATGTGCTCTCAACATGGATACCTAGAGTCAATTCTCAAGGGAATTTCTTGGCATCCATTTCTCATACACATAATAATATGATTCGATCAGATAACCAATCAAAATCTTCTACATCCTTTTGCCACTTTCAGAGCATAATCAGTGAGATCCATGAGCTGCAGACTTATTATGACTAAATTTAGTATAAACCATTATTATGTGCCATCTTTAGACACACAAGTGCTAATAGTCTTAATATGAAATTTGTGTGAAAGCAAGAAGTGTATTACTAAATTTTAGTTCAATTATTCAGATAATTTTCATAGACTGTTAAATTTAGTTTCTCAATTTGCACACCAGAATTATTTTGGTACTTGGAAGAATATCATTCAAACAGGCAAACTGTGATATTAACTTTACTCATGAAAATTTTCCTCCAGGTTAATAATAAGTAATAATTTTCATATATGAGCATGCCAACTCTATCATACCTCTCAAAGCTGAATATACACTGCAAACAGTGCATTCAGTTATAGAATACATTCCGTATAATATTAACCAGCCTTTTATTGCTTTTGTCCAGCTGTTAAATGTGCTGTTTACCAACTTAAAAGTTTTCTTTTACAACTAAATGGGCTGTGTACCCTTTTTAACTTGCTAGCCTTGCAGATGCTTCATTAATAAACTTTATAATATGCACACCTCATTTTTTTGCATTAATTTCTGTGTGAAATGAAAAACAAGCATTCCTGAGCTTGCCTTCTTCACTGATTTCTGTTAAGCTATAAAACTGCCTGCGCCTGTGTGAGAAAATGTTCACTTATTTCTGAGCCTTAAAAGCCTTGGATCACATAATGCAAATATAACAGCTAAAGCACTGCACAGCATATGAACCTTTGCTAGAGGGACTGCTACTTTGGCACGGTGCCATGGATGATCCCATGCATCATGTGTTAATTGTCATAGTTCAACTTAGCAACAGCCCATTTTCAGTGGGGTCTATATTATAATATCAAAGTTTCAAAACTTCGAATGTTCTAATATCGACCCCTATTCAGTGAAAGCTGAAAACATCGAACATACAGAACAGCAAATTTTTTCCTAGGGAAAAAAATTGCTGTTACAAAACACATACACACAACACAAGCACACCAAACAAACAGCAATCCACACACATACACCTAAAATCTTACACCTAACCCTACACTAAACTATACACACACCATTAACTATCCACTTACCTTAATCCAAACCCTAACCCTAAGGTTCTCCACTATCGCACACTCACCTCACCCACACCCTAACCATAACTCACCTACCTCGCCCTGACCCTCACGTCCACATAATTGCACACTGACCTGACCCGCACCCTAACCCTAACTCACCTAACCCACCCTAGCCCTCACGTCCACACAATCGCACACATACCTAACCCGTGCCCTAACCCTAACTCACCTAACCCACCCTAACCTTCGCATCCACACAATTGCACACATACGTAACCCGCACCCTAACCCTAACTAACCTAACCCACACTCAATCGCACACTTGCCTGAACCCGAACTGTAACTTTCCACCACAGTACTGAAAATACCGAAGCAACAGAAACGGACAACCAAATTCTTTCCCTAGGAAAAAATGTGGTTTTCTGTTGCTTGGATATTTTCAGCTTTCACTGAATAGGGGTCAATATTAGAACATTCGAAGTTTTGAAACTTTAATGTTCTGTTATAGACCCTTTTCAGTGGATGCCTGGGAAGAAAAACTCCAAAGTAGTTTGAGACCATAAACATTTTTATGTGAAACAATTACACAGTATTCAGCTACCAAAGCAGTTTAGGAGCAGGTACTACATGCAGGATGCATAGATGAGACAGGTGTACATGTTACAAATTAGCAACAGAGCAGATCAGTAGTCACCATGGTTAATTTTATGATTTATGCCATGCAGTAGTGTTATTGTAGATGTAGAAAGTTGCTTCAGTTAGTAGAGGACTGTAGATGTAAGGAAAATATTTAGGAAAAAATGTATTAGTGAAAGTAACAAGAGAGGGTAGGGTCCTGTGACAGTTGTGTATATTTAAGTATGAGGAGGGTAGAGTATCAAAACACATATGAGGAGGAAGTGCAGTGGTAAGTATTAGAAAGGAGTAATCGAGAGCAGGTACACATCCATTTGTATGATAAATGGTGTTCTAATTACAATGGCTGTGCAGTGATTAAAGGAGAATTCATTTTCCATAAAGGTGCCTGCCCCTCTAGTGACAGATTTATTTTAAGGAAGATCATTTAGGAGGTAGGTATGTGAGAGTCCCTGATTCTCCAAACAGTATAATGCTACATTTTTTGGAGATCAGTTTTACACCATCATGCTGACACTGTAAGTCTTTCCCAATTATGCCTTCTTATGGAATATCAATATCTTCAGGAGAGTTTAGTCAGTCAAAGGCCTTTAATGTTGGGCTCAACATCAGAGAAGTAAATGCCAAATACAAATGGTCCCAGAACAGTGCCCTGGGGGTTCACTACTGGTGACATGTTTCTTGTAGAACAGTATGCCACTATGCCCCCAAATCTAATAGAGTAGGCTCTTTCAGTAAGCCAGCTGGCAATTCAATGGGTTACAGGGACTTATGGTGAGCTACAGCCATTTTTCAATGATGTTAGAAAGGGATATAACATCAAAGGCCTTAGCTAAATCAGGGTAAGCTGCGTGCGTGGAGTTACTCTCATCAAGTGCTTCTGTGACTTTTTCATAGAAGTCAGATAGGTTTAATAGGCATGATTTACTTTTTAAAAAGCCACAATGGTTTGTGTTTAAAGACTGTAGGTGTCATATGACCCTGCTGATGATGCCCGTTTCCATGCAAATTATGCTGGTGAGGCTGATAGGTTTACAGTTAGAGAGATTCATGGTGGAGCCTCGCTGGTACAGAGGCACTACTACACCTGTTCTCCAGGCTTCTGGAACAGAATAATTCAAGAGGCTGAATTGTTTAAGAAGGACATCCAAAAAGGGTTAGTGCAGACTGACCAGGAAACAGCCAAGGATGTTGTCTGGACCCATAAAGACAGTGCTTTTGGTCCTGGACAGTATTTTTAATATCTATCCATAGATAAATTCTAAGGGGAGTATGGACTGGGTACTTTGTACTGAGAAATTTAGAAATAATCCAATATACAGAAACCGAGGCACCGACTGTCTTATAATAAACAATTTATTAACACAGTAAAAACAATAAAACGCAGTGCAAAGCTTTTGATTGTAATGACTCTTTCTCAGTGCAATAATGAAACCATTCAATTCAGTACATATATATCTTCAGCCAGCCAATCAAAATAAAGACAATGTGAATATAAAATAAACTCTTTAGTATCTAAACATTCTACATAAAACAAAATAGAGCTTTAAATCTGAAATTCTAAATATAAGAATGTTTCATTTTCAGTATTGGTTTAATACTATTCATTTTGTTGAGACCAGGTGACACGTCAGCTCTAAAAAAATGTATCCACTTATATTCAGCAGCTTCAGTTTTAGTTACAATGTCTCATCCTCTTTTATTTAAATACACTCTTTGTAACACTCTAAATCTAAACATATGAACACTACCATTATCTAAATATGCTTACATAAAGCATTTGTCTCCATCCCTCTATGTATTTCAGAGAGATGTGAGGCTATTCTTACAGTTTGTCTTACCCATATAGAAACTGGTGCAACTCAAACAGTTCTCAAGATAGACATTTCAGTAGTACAAATATCAAAACTATTAAATACAAATTTACTTCTAGAAATAGGATGTTCAATTTCTACGTCAATATGAATATATTTACAGTAAATACAATTATAGCAAGGAACCGTATTTTTCTTTATAACTTGAACTCTCTATTGCTTAGAATGCATATCTTTATACCATAGAAGCTAAGGTTTTCATCTTTTATATACAAATTATGTTTTTCTCCTATAACTATTTTACTTCACTATTAGACTGTAGAATAATACAATTCCTCTCTATAATGTCTTTTATATGTCATGTATGTTTATTATATCTCATCACATAACCAAGGGGGCAAGTCTTGTTATTTGCCCTTGTATCTAAAGTGGTATTACTTTAAAGATAAGGACAAGCTGTTTTCTCATGTTCTAAATTCACATATTATATGTTCTCATTAACTAAGGATGTACTATACCCCTGGACAGGAAATCTTTCACTATACATTCAACTTCGGTTTTAAAACCACAGTCCATTGTATTATGTCTACTTGCATGTAACAATTGACTCTTTGTAACACATTCATATATATATATATATATATATATATATATATATATATATATATATATATATATATATATGTCTAGGATGCATGCTATTATTGTGCACATACGTAGTTGTTTGCACATTTTTTCTGTGTATAGTAGTGTGCAAAATGCCATTGTCTATAAATAAAGTAACATGTAGGAAATAAACTTCCTTGTATGAAAAATTTAAGTCAAACAGAAGGAAACTGGTAGTGTCATATAATTCCTTAACAAACATCTTTAGGGCATCACTATCCCCTAACCAGAAGATGATGACATAATCCATGAAACATTTGTAAAACAATAATTTACTATTCTTAAAACAAATTATCATTGAATTTTTATTGTAAACATATAGTTCCTCCCATCTTGCTATTACAAGTTTACCATAGCTGTTTGTCACTTGGGTTCCCATTGCCACCCCTAAAATGTGGTGATAAATTACATCATTAAACATAAAAACATTGTTCTCTAAAGCCAATTCTAATAGTAAACAGATCAAAGTAGTAATATTCCGCATATAGTTACTATGCTTAATTAAAAAGTCTCTCACATACTGTACCCCAATATCATTGGGGATTACAGTAAAAAGAGACTCAATACCCATTGTCACAAAAAGGACATCATTACATGGACTGGTCTCCAAAACTGATCTCAAAGCAGTCAAAAAGTTGCATGTATCCTTAATGTAATTATTACTATACTTCAATAATGGTTTCAGCTGTTGGTCAAGATACTTTGAAATAGCTGAGTAGCCCATTGCCCTCCAGAGACTATTAGTCTCATAAGAGGGGAATACAAATCTTTATGAATTTTTTGAAGGCTGTAAATAATTAGACATACTGGATGTTCAATATACAACTAATTATAAAATTCCTGGGTTATTATTAGTTCCATCAGTTGGTCATGTAAAAGTGACCACTCTGTAAATCATACTATTAACATGCACAGTAGTAATAATTCTAAATTTGTAGGTATCCATCCAAAATTGGTTCATCAAATCATAGCACTTATCAGTATCCATTATTACTACTTTACCACTTTATCAGTTGGCTTAATTATTATATCACGTCTTCTACACAAATGAAATAGTACCTTCCTTTCCTCCTTTTCTAAGCTATAATATTTAGCACATTTGCCTTTAAAAGATAGATCATAAAGATCATCCTCACACATTTTAAGAAAAGTTGTAACAGTGGGTGAGCTATTAGGTATAAAAGTGTTACTTCGTTTAAACTTAGAGTCTATTTCAGAGCTACAGTTTCTAAACATAATTTTCAAATCTAGGTTTCTAGTAAATAAATGCAGTTTAGTCAGTCATTTAATGTTCCATCCATAGAAGGGATAAACAGCAACCCTTTGTCTAAGAGTTTAAGTTCAGCTGACTTAAAGCAAACTTTCGATAAGTTAACAACAGTCTGACCAATCAGTTTCTCTTGCTCCGAGTTATCGGTATTACCTTTGGAGATATTCCAAGCCCCTTCTGTGATGCTATAGTTGTTTTCTGAATCATTTATCATTGATAGTTTCTTCCTCTGCTCTTGTAGTGTGTTAGTTGTTGTATTTCTATGGGCAATTTCAGCTGTATCTTCATGTTTTCTAAAACAACATTACTGTTAGATTCAGCAGCCTCCACATTGTTCTGTACATTCCTATTATCCCGGAGTACAGAACTATTAGAGATTGTATCTATTCTATTTAAATCAACAATAGTTACAGTTTGAGAGGCAGTTGTATCAGTGCCAAAGGAGTCTAATGCACTTACAGCTTCACCTATATGTGTTAATGCACAATCAATGTTACGGCGCTCTACCATATTAACCCTAGTAGCAGAAGCACCAGAATTACGAGAAATTACTGTGTCAGAGATCGATGATGCTTGTTCATTATGTGCATTATGTAATGATCTCTCAGTCCTGTGCAGTGAAAAAATGGTCCAGTTTTTAAAATCATTTACATCCCTGATAATTTTGCATCACTTAGTAGAAATGCAAGTATTCTCAAAGTTCTTCAATAGATAAAGCATATTTTGGTATTCAGGCAGCAAAATAGCAAACTCATCACAGTTTACAGTACTCTCCTGAAGTTTATTAATCTCAGTCAAAAGATCATTCTCAATGGTTAGAAAATGTTAATTTATTAAGAACATATATTTGGTGCCAGTTTGCAGGTTCAACTTCTGCCGTTTTTTCAGTAAGTCCGGGTACTTGTTACCATAAGTAGGCATTTTGTCACTCTCAGACCTCTTGGTATAATTCCCATTTCAATATATACTGAGAAACATAATCATTGCCATTGTAATTTCTTGTATTGTTGCACAATAAGTTCTAAAGCATATATCTTCTGAAGACATCCCTCTCTTTTACCATTAGGAGATCGAGTAGCATCTACATAAGTTCTCAAAGATGATAAGAGTGATAAAAATGGATTCTCACCTACTGTCAAGAAACTTCTCAGCATAGCTGATTGTGTACCCATTCTCTCCATGTGACAATGACAATGACAGGCTAGCTTGTTGATGACAAGCTGCATATCCCAGGAAAAAGCACCAGTAAACACAACAATAAACCAAGGTGAGCAGCATTAATGAGAGCATACAATATGTGAATTTAGAATGTGAGAGAACAGCTTGTCCTTATCTTCAAAGTAATACCACTTTAAATATAAGGACAAATAATGAGACTTGCCCCCTTGGTTATGTGATGAGATATACTAAACATACACAACATATAAAATATATTATAGAGATGAATTGTGTTATTCTAAAGTCTAATAGTGAAGTAAAATAGTTATAGGAGAAAAAACATAATTTGTATATAAAAAATGAAAACCTTAAACAGTTTCTATGTTATAAAGATATGCATTCTAAGCAACAGAGAGTTCAAGTTATAAAGAAAAATACTCTTCCTTGCTATAATTGTATTTATTGCAAATATATTCATATTGACGTAGAATTTGAACATCCTATTTCTAGAAGTAAATTTATATTTAATACTTTTGCTACTTGTACTACTGAGAATGTTGTCTATCTTGGGAACTGTGTGAGTTGCACCAGTTTCTATACAGATAAGACAAACTGTAAGTTAAAAGAAAGAATAGCCTTGCATCCCTCTGAAATACGTAAAGGGGTGGAGACCAATGCTTTATGTAAGTATATTTTAGATAATGGTAGTGATCATATGTTTAAATTTAGAGTGTTACAAAGATGTAAATAAAAGAGATGGGGACATTGTAACTAAAACTGAAGCTGCTGAATATAAGTGGATACATTTTTTTATAGCTGACATGCCACCTGGTCTCAACAAAATGAATAGTATTAAATCTACACTGAAAATAAAACATTCTTATATTTAGAATTTTAGATTTAAAGCCCTGTTTTGTTTTATGTAGAATGTTTAGATACTAAAGGGTTACTTTTATATTACATTGCCTTTATTTTAATTGGCTGGCTGAAGATATTTAAGTACTGAATTGAATGGCTTCATTATTGCACTGAGAAAGAGTCATTACACTCAAAAGCTTTGCACTGTGTTTTATTGTTTTGATAAATTGTTTATTATAAGAATTTCAGTGGCTCAGTTTCTGTATATTGTATTTTTACTTTTACTGTGAATCCGGTTTAGCTGCTCACCTTGATTTATTGTTAAATTTAGAAATAACCTGTTGAAATATAGATCAAAATTTATTTGCAAGGATGTGAGCAATATCGTCTGGGTCTGAGTAGATAATGCCTTTAGAGATAAGGTTGGTGCAATAGTCACTATTATTTCTGAGGTTCTTTACATAATCAGAGAGTCCTTTTCTGATATAGTATTTTTAGTTCATAATTAGCTTTTTAGGCTTTGTTTACTTCATAGTTCCCTATAAACCTTATAAGGTTGATTTTAGCATGTAGGGATTTTCTTTTTCAGGGATATAATCCTTTTTCAGTTTTGAAAAGTTGGTTATGGGTGAGTTTCACCACAGGGGGTGTTTATAAACTTGGTATTGTACTTGTGGCAAATTGGAATATGATCCTGAATGGATGAGCTGTGCTCAGTACTTGCCATTAGATCATCAAGATGTGGAGGGCTGTAGAACCATCTTAAGATAAGAGCAAGTGAAAAGAATCTGTCTTTGAAAAAGTTGTAAAGATGGTCAATTTGAGTACTGCCTGTACTGTACTGGGAATATATGATGAATATTCTTATTTGATCAATGAGGGTTTAACAGTGGGCAGGGAGCAGATGGAGGTTGTGCTGTTGAGGAAAAATTACTTTGTTGGGCCCTCTGGATGGGGATGATGCCATTTGACTAACAGTGTTTGCTTTGATGAAGTGAGGGAAGCATTGTACCTGTTTGTTGAGGTGTATGTGTATCAGTTAAAAATTAGCTACTTGAAGTCCCCCTAAATGATAATGCTGTCTAGTCAGTTAAGGTATGCGTCCTGATTTGTTAATTGCATAGATGGGATTCTGTAGTCTTATTTACAAATAACTAGAATACAAAGGAGTTCAAGGCCATTTGGCTGCTTAGTTAGTTTAGAGGTGAGCACCCCCATGCTGAATTATGTAGCTGGAGGAACCATGTGTATCATGGTGATGCCTCTGTCTCAGTATTGCAGCTCTACAGCACAAGTGTTTCACAGATGTATACATTTGTGTTCCTTTCTGGTAGTTTCATAGGTTCGTAGGAGGTTACTAGGCTAGCAGCCTAGAACCTTTATAAGCCTATCCATGTTAATCTTGAGTTGCCCCAATTGTCCTTGGTTAGAGGGGAGTGCTTTACAGATCAGCACTGACTACCCCTGTCCAAAAGGGACATGAGTGACACTCCCAGGGTGAATTTGCAGTCACCCATTCATTTGTACAGTTTGTGCTTGAATAGGGTCATTGAAGAGCTCTGCTTCACATGAATTGGAAATTTATTCCAGAGCAGTTGCAATCTCTGGGAAACATACCTGTCTCTCCAGCATGTTCTGTTAATGTCACTGGCAAGGTTGGGATCCCTAGAACAATTGACTCTAGCTCCATTTGATTTGTGGATGTGCAGGATTTCCATCAGGTCTAGGTCAAAGACTGCCCTATAGGCCAGGCACAAGTCACTTCTCAGTAGATTATATGATGTAGAGTACAGTGACAGGGCTTTCAGTCTATCCAAGCAGGTCTTGGTTTGGAGACCTGTATCTTCTTAGTGAGAAACCTCTGTGGTCTGTCCCATTGCTCCAGGTGTCTGATGAGATACATGCAGAAGGGAGCACTATACTCTATTAATGGTCTTATTGTGTTTGAATAAAGTGGGATTATAACATCCTTAGACCTGGATACAATGCTTTTATTTATGAGATATAATGTAGAAGGCTTTCTTTACCACTGTGGAAACTTGTTGGTCAAGTACAGATTGCTGTTGACCTGTATTCACAGATCTTGCACCACTGGGTTTGAACTTAGAGGTGTGCTGTCAATATTGTAATTAGTGGGAAATTCTGCTTTGAGAAATGGGATAATAGTGCACTTTTTTGCATTTAGTTTTAGACCATAACTTTGGCATCAGTCATTTGTTTGTGTTAGTCCCTCTGGTAATATGTTAACATTATTGTACCTAGTTTACAATCATCAGCAAATTTAGCAAGCCAAAGTCTGTCTGCTTTAGCCTAGACTTCTAAGAAATAGATTCCAAATAGTAATGGGCCCAGTACAGATTCTTGCAGTGCACCACTGGTAACGAGTTTACTGGTAGAGTTGGAGTCATCAACTTTGACAGTATGTGTCCTATTGGTCAGCCAGTTGTCTACCCATCTAGTGATGTAAGGGTAAAGACCTAGCAGGGAGAGTTTTTCAATGATACCCAAGTGAGGGATTGTGTCAAAGGCTTTGGCTAGGTGAAGATAGGTGGTATGCACTGTCTTACCTTCATCCAGGGCTTAGGTGACTTTCTCGAAGAAGTCTACAAAGTTCAGTAAGCCTAAACTACTCTTAACAAAGCTAATCTGGGTTGGGTATATTTATTTATTTATTTATTTTATTTTACATTTGTTTACAGGGATAGTCCGACTGGATACATGTCCATTTTCAGAGGAGGCCCGGGGAGAAAAGCTCCAAATAGACAGACTTGCATAGATTACACAAGAAGTTAGATAACATTACAAAATATAAAACAAAGTGATTATGTACAATGGTTTAGTAGTGTTCCTTAGTAGGGACTCACAATTCTCATGGACAGACACAATTAAAAGCAAGAGATGTCAGGTTGGATATAGAGCTTGGTGATATAGTTGCAAGTTATGATATTTACAGATTATGCTTCCAGTTTATAACTTCATCAGGGTTGGTACATGGGCAAAGTCAGTTCACTTTGAGATACTGTTTGAGGTTTTTTTTGAAGAGACTTTTGGAGGATTGTAGGGTTATATAGTTTGTCAACTAATTCCAGGTTTTGCCAACAAAGTTGGCAAACAGGGATTCACCAGCAGAGTTATTAGCTTTGTGGGTTTGGACCAGTAGTTTGTTGGCTGACCACAGGGATCTCAGGTTGCTGTATGGCTTAATAATATTTATAGTTGAGGGGTTATCCTCAGGGTGGTACAGAATTTTGTGCGCTATTAAGAGCTGATTTAATTGAATTAAGTTGGGCAGTTCTAGCCACTCTAGTTGTTTCAGGTTCTAGCAGTGGTGGGTTCTATAGGTGGAGCCAGTGGCGAATCTGGCAATATGGTTGTAGCTATGAGACAGCTTACCTAGTTTGGATTTGTTGAGGTTTGAGAGTACAGGCAAGGCATATAAAAGAGTAGAAAGTAGGTGTGACCAGGTGAGTGCAGTCCTAGCCAGTGGGGTTAAAAATGTCTTGTTTCTATACAGTGATCCAAGCTTCTTATTGATGGTCTGTATGGTTTTGTTGATCTGTAGGTCAAATTTGAGATTATTGTCTATGATAACCCCTAGAAGTTTGGTGTGCTGAACTGGGGAGATAGTGGTACCATTGTTAGACATGACAGAGAATAAAAGTGTGGCAGATCTACTAGTGGGGGTGAAGAGTAGAAGTTTAGTTTTATTGGGGTTCAGCAGTAGGCATTGGTTGGCGAGCCAGTTCTCAAGAATGTTAAATGTATTTTGGGTTAAGATTTGCAGTTCAGATGGGGAGGTGGCTGAGCAGATCAGAGTGGAATCATCTGCATGTTGAATACAGGTAGCTTTAAGGATAGCAGTGTCTGAAGTTTGAAGGTTGCTTATCTCCTTGTTGACAAGGTCCATGATGATGTTTTCCTTGGCCTTGCAGATGAGGCTGATTAGACTTATGGGTCTATAGTTCCCAGTGTCAGTTGGTGGGGAGGAGACTACATATTCCAGATCATTTGCATTGACAAAGTCCAGGAATCTCAGGGTGAGCATGTTTGAGCTTGTGTATGTTACCCAGTCGATGGAGGGATAACTGACATATCCCATGTCTAAGGCAGTGGGCTGTAGGGCGAGTGACTCCACTAAGTCCAGGTAGACATTATGCTTTTCTTGGTTCATGGAAGGGGCCCTATAGCTAGCAATGATGTGATAGGGTGATTTGCCTATAGTTAATTGATCATGGAGTAGTTTGAGAGAGTCATACTGTTTGACCAATCTCAAGGTGCATTTGGCTTTAATGAAGATGGATACACCTCCACCTATGGTTCTTTCATGCTCAGTCTGAGGTCTGAACATGTGGAAGTCATTCTAGCCTTGCACAGCTGGGGTTCATTCTGTGGTCTTGAGCCATGTTTCATTGACTACACAGACATCAGCATCTTTCAAGATGAGGAGTGCTTCCAGGGAGTGAAGTTTCATATTTAGACTCCTAGCATTAAGCAGCAGAACCTTGAGTTTGTCTCAAGTAGATTTTGCTAGGTCAGAAATTGTGTTGTTATGACATTGCCTAAAAAAGGCACTCTGGGGAGGCAAGCACTTTAGCCAGTAATCCAAAGCCTATGGCAAACAGGTGTATATGATCTCTGGCAAAGCAGTGTGGCCTGTCAACCATGTCTTCCCAGGCTGACAAATTCTGGATCCCTCTGGAATGACACCAGAAGCTAAGAAAATAATTTTTTGTTTATACTGTGGCATCACCCTGGGTAAAGGTAGAATGCTGCTTAGGGCTAGGATCATACCTGCCTTGGACACATAATCTGAGAGTTCAGTCATGTCTCTCTTCATATAGTCCAGGGAGGTACATCCCAAGCCATTCACCCCAACTTGGACTATGACAGAGTCATAACAGTAGTTGTTATTGAGTAACCTGAGTGCATGCATGATCTGATGGATCCTGGCACCCAATAGGCAGTTGACTGTGACCTTCTCCTTGTTCAGCTTGGTGAGTGCCATCTATGTGTCTCACTATGGAGTCTACTATGACTAAGACATTATGTTTTGAGGTGTTGTGCCATAGAGGCTTATTTGGTTAGACATTAATATGTGTGTTGCTATGTACAGTGGCTTCTATACATGTTGAGGTTTGTGGAAATAATTTGCAAGTGGGAAGTCTATGATTTTTGGTAGACTTTTAATGAGTACCTCTGCATATGTAGATTTACATGCTGTGTCCTGAACTTGTGTCAGAGATGAAGTGCATGAGCTGGCAACCTGTTTGATGTCTTGTTTTTTGCTATGTGGCAGGATTCTTTCAAACTTGATAGTGTAATTACAACTCTCACATACAGTATTTGTTTGCTTCAGGACTAAGTGGTTGTCAGTATACATGAGGCAATTACTACATTGCCTTTGGATGCCCAAGTCAATCAAGCTGGCTGGAGAAATGGGGGAAGTGACCATCCATAATGGCAGGTTTATACTGTAGTACTGTTGGGGAGTGGATAAGTTAGATCAGTTTATGATGTAGGGATAACAGGGGGGGCTTGTGGTGATGCTGCTCAGTGTGCAGCTGAGTTGCCTGCAGAGCAACAGGGGACTTTGGAGGGTTCTACTGATGGATGCCTAGGGAAAATTTTAAGTTTCAAAGAGTTTGCATCTATACAGGGCAGCACTAAACCCTGCTGTATGATGTGCAGCTACAAGCAAACATAAGGTTTAAATACAGGTGAAATTCAATAGTTTTATGACAAACTACCAATGGGAAAGCCCCAAACTGAGCCTTTCTCCACCAATCCCCAACTCAGATAGAACCTAAGCTACATACTTCTGCCACAAGAGTGCAGAGAGGCCCTCTTAATGTAAGATGGCTGGTTTAAAGCACAGTGATACCAAACAGTCTAGATTCAGCAAGTCTAAATCTAGCCTATGCGATATAAGGCAGTAGAACAGAATTTCAAAATGCAGAAAAAATGCAGACACAATCAGCAAAATTCTAATAAATACAGTTAACAATAGTGTACTAGGAAATTAATGGCAAACCTACGGCATCTCATCCAAAGAAGGACACACTGAGGACTGCAGCATCCAACCATCCTGAAGAACAACAGAGTATCAGAAATCCATTAACATGGTGTGGGAGTAGAACCCACAGCCTTCTGCATCAAAAGTGAGTATATTATCTATTGTTCTATTAACACTGTTTTAGTAACTACAGAATAGCAACTGTCATGATGACACCATTGGCTTCCCAAACTGTAGTGTATATGTGATGGAATATGAAGTACCTAATATGATGGCATACAGGTTTGGTGGGTGTCACCTCATTTTATAAAAACTATGCAATATTGCTCTTGTGTTCTGTGAAATCAACAGGCTGACTTATTTAATTTAAAAAAATCACTTTCATTATTTTTATAAGTTGCAATTTTATCTTGTAGTAATGGTGCCACAGAGACAGACTGGAAGAACAAGTTTTCATTTTCCTGAATACAATTGATTATGTTACCTCGCCTAATTCTTAACAAGTCTTAATGCGAAATACCATATCAAGTAAATGCAACTTCATGCACACACACACACACACACACACACACATACACACACACACATATATATATATATATATATATATATATATATATATATATATATATATGTGTGTGTGTGTTTGTGTATTTTTAAATGCTGTGTATCTGTTGTTGCCTGCCCTTTATGATAATTTGATCACATGATTCCTTCCCTCCCTTCCTCTTCCCATTTATTGGGCAGTACACACAAAAGTATTTTATTTATTTTATTTTACATTTGTTGACTAGGATAGTCCGACTGGATGCATGTCCATTTTCAGCAGAGGCCTGGGGAGAAAAGCTCCAAGGTAAACAGAAATATTAAAACATGTTACAAATATAATTTTGACAAAGAGTACATAAGCAAACAAGAATAAACATGTTCCACAAATTAGAGTTAATCCCTGGGGAAAGTGAGGGGTAAATTAAACAGTAAGCTGATTAAAAGATTTTACACATTCTAGAAGAGAGCTAGGCAGGCTTGATACAATGACATAGCCAATTTAGTGCCAGATGTTGTTTGAGTCTAGTTTTAAATTTACCCAGGGAGAAGAGTAAAGTATTGTCAGCTGGAAGGGAGTTCCAGGATCTGCCTACAGAGTTTGCAAAGACAGAGTCAACAGCTGCATTGTTAATTTTGCTTGTCTGAATTAGTAGTCTGTTAGAGGATCTAAGCAGTCGCGGATTGTAATAAGGGATGATAAGATTTTTAAGTGCAGAAGTATTATCCAGATTATAAAGGGTTTTATAAGCTATGATCAGTTGGTTATACTGAATTATACTGGGTTGTTCAAGCCACCAAAGCTGGTTAAGATTGATGCAATGATGTGTCCTAAAAGGCAGCCCAGTGGCAAACCTGGTGATGTGGTTATAGCAGGTTGAGAGTTTGTTAAGTACAGTCTTGTTTAGATTAGAGAGTAGAGGGGATGCATACAGAAGTGTTGAAAGAAGGTGAGAGTGAGCTATGGCAATTTTGGCTGGAGGGGTTAGAAAGGCTTTTATTCTGTAAAGTGACCCTAGTTTTTTATTGATGGTTTGATCAATTGGTTTACATGTAGGTCAAATTTTAGATTGTTATCTATGGTGACACCTAATAGTTTTGTAGAGGGTCAGGGGTGATTATTGTGCCATCATTTGCATTTACTGTAAAGGTAAAGCAGGAGACCTTTGTGTTGGTGAGAACAACAGCATTTTAGTTTTTTTGGGATTTTAGTATCAAACAACATTCAGAAAGCCAGTTTTCTATAGTGTTAAAGGGGGACTAGATAGCAGACCACAAGTCTGTTGTAGATGTGGCCGAGCAGATCAGGGTGGAGTCATCAGAGTATTGGATACAGCTGACTTTTGGGATGACAGTATACAGGTCGTCAATGAAGATGGAAAACAGCAGGGGCCCTAGTATAGAGCCTTGTGGTCTCAACGGGTGTTAGGTAGTAGGTTAGAGAGCTCATTCTGCCAAAGAACACCCTGCTGTCTCCCATTCAGGTAGGACTTAAACCATTGAAGAGCCTTAGTATCTAGACAGAATGTTTGCAGGGTTTGTATTAGAAGTTGGTGGTCATCCAAGTCAAATGCCTTGGAAAGGTCCAAGAAGAGGGCGGAGGATATGTGATTGTTTTTTGCGATTATGGTTTATGGTGTTGGTAAAAGCTAATAGGGCTGAGGTAGTGCTGTGGTGTGGATGGACGCCATGTTGGGTATCTGCCATGAGGTGATTCTGGATTAAGTGGTGCATAAGTTGTCTGTGAATACATTTTTCCATAATCTTTGCAAGTGGAGAGAGTGTGAATATTGGCCTATAACTGGAGAATTCAGTAGAGCTGCCTCCTTTATGAAGTGGGATTATGTAGGATATTTTCCAGATGGTGGGAATTTTAGCTTCTGCTATGGTTCAATCATTTTGCAAAGTCTCTCCCATTAAACTGTTTGCCAAGCTAAAAGACCTTTGATAAAATTGATTAATATTGAGGGTACTGATACTTTTTGCACTGATTTTAGTGTTAGATTAGTGAGTTTTTACTCAAATTAGTTTACTGATTCCTGCTAGTGGCAGAAGAAGGTTTCCAAGTTAGTTGTGTTGTATTGAACTTTAAATGCACAGTACCAAGTCCATACAAACATTATCTAAAACAAACCAAACTCTAAGCAGTTATACTCACCCTTGTATCCAGAGTCATTCCTCCTGGGATCCTGGGTGAGCATTGCTCTTCAGGTTCTCTAGCCAGTCTGCTTCTGATGGGTATCTTGGCATAGTGTAAGAATTGTCTCATGCTGTCTGATGATCATCTATTACTGAAACGGCATAACACATTGCATGTTAAGGATGTGCATATATAATATCCTGGGAGACAAAAATCTGGCATACATTAAACTCAGACACCAAAATCGGCAGCAGTATACCAAACATCACACCTCACCTGTGCCATCACAATACACATAATCCATCATCTGCTAAGGGTTTAAAGATTAACTTGCCTAAACCTTACTGACCTCTAAAAGACATCACAGCACAAAGCACACTCATCAAGTTAAGCCTACTTCCTTAAATAGCACAAGGAGTCCCAAAGTCACAAATGATGAGCCTGTAAAGGAAGTATTGACCAAATCAAACATTCTTGTGAGAGGTGACTCCACTATAAGACATACAGATGTACCTCTTACCAGACTGAGCAAGGAAAGACTGATGGTTAGTTGTTTGTCTGGTGCCAGGATCCATCAGATTACACATGCACTCAAGTCCTTGAATGACTAGCACCAGTATGACTCTGTCATAGTTCATGCTAGTGTCAATGACTTGAGGTGTACTTCCCTGGACTGTATGAAGCAGACATGATGGAGCCCTCAGACCATGTGCCCAAGGCAAGTATGAGCCTAGCACTGAGCAGCATTTTACCTTCTCCAAGGATAATGCCAAAAAATGATCAAAAACTAATTGACTGCAATAATTGTTTTTGGTTTTTGGTGTTTGAAGGAGGTCCAGTATTTGTCAGCCTGGGAGGATATGATTGATATACCATGCTACTGAAGGATTGCCTGCATCTGTCCCCTCTAGGGTTTTGATTATTGGTGAAAACATTTCCACTCCATAGTATCTTTTTTTAAGCAATGCCAACCTGATAAACTTACCAACAAAAAGAAACAAGCAAAGGAAAATATGAAGGTGTTACTAATTAATGCTAGGAGCCTAAATAAGAAACTCTATTCCCTACAAGCCTTTTTAGCCCTGGAGGAGGTTGATGTGTATGTGTAGTGACTGGGACATGATTTACAATGGTGGAGAGCAATCTGGCTGTACAGGGCTATAACAGTTGTCACATATTTATACCATCTACTGCACAAGAGAGGAAAAAAGGCGATGATGTCTCCATCTTCATCCAGAGGAGAGTCACATAGAGACTGGTAAAGCATCAAGATGCACTAGAGCTTCTTCATGTCCCAACAACAATCGATAGGTCCTGAACCATATATTAACTAGCCATAGACCTCTTGCTATGATCCAAGAAAGTACTGCAGGAATGAGAATCTCTCAGTATTAAACCCAATACCATTTTTCTAGGTGATATAAACTATCCACCTACAGACAGGAAAACTTATACCACCACTAGTGCACAATCACAGTGATTCCTGGACTTTGTCAATGCAAACACCCTGTAACAATTCCTCAAAGTAACAATTGGGGGAATAATGTCTTGGATCTTATACTTGCTAATATGGGGGCATCTTGCACCATTCCTTGTGTATTTTCTTTACTTGTTTGGTTGGACCATAAAGCTGCCTCTTTTGAAATAAAATTGAAACCAGAGATCCCTTCCACCCAAGGTACCTTCTGAAACTTCTCTAAGACAAACTACATACTCTTAAGTGATACACTGGCAAGTCTCAAATTTCAACCAAACCCACTTATCTTTACTGAATACTTGTTAATGTACACCACCACACTCTACCACCATATTAACAGCCACAAAGATGCAACTGTACCCTGTAGGAACAAGCACAGGGCACACCTCAGAAACCAACCCACATGATAAGACCACAATTTCTACAAGCTTTGAAATAAAATCAAGAGAATTTTGGCCAAAAGTAAAAAGAGCAATTCCCAGAATTATACAGCCCTCATCACTGAAATAAACAAATAGCTCAGGAGCTTACTAAAATCCATCAAACCCACATTTGAATCTAAATAGCTATCCAAGCCAAAGACAGTCACAAGTCATTTTTAATAATATTTGTAATCTCAAAGGTACAATGTAGCAATGCACTGAACTGATTGTGAACAATGTTACCTAAACTGAGGCTGACGATATAGTGAATCTACTAGCTGATAAATTTAGCACTAACTTTATCCTTATCTCCACTCTGTCAGTCTTTCAACACATACCTGAAACGGGATCACCTCCAGCTATCACACAAGACCAAGTCTTAAAACCACTAACACAAGTTAAAAAATACTACATTAATGGATCCTGACACTATCTCTGGATGTATCTCAAATAGTATGAGGCTCAGTTTAGCCACACCGCTAATAACGATCTTCAACCTTAGCCTCAAAACAGGTTTTGTACTTAGCGAATGGTGAACAGTTGCAGTCATTCCCCTCATGC
>NC_056726.1:1941491305-1941591305 GCF_019279795.1 Protopterus annectens
GAAGTAGATGCCAAACAAGAGCGGCCCCAGGACTGAACCCTGAGGTACTCCACTTGTCACTTGTCTGGAGCTGGATTTGGAGTTGGCTACTTTTACAGTGTGGGTTCTATCAGTAAGCCATTTAGCAACCCATTGGGTGACATAGGGATTAATGCCCAACTTAGTAAGTTTATCTATGATTCCAGAGTGGGGGGTGGTGTCAAAGGCCTTGGCAAGGTCTAGATAGGCTGTATGGACCACCTTACCCTTGTTCATGGCTCTGGAGACTGATTCAAAGAAGTCAATCAGGTTCAGGAGACAAGATTGGCCCTTCACAAACCCAAACTGGGTGGGGTCCAGTGTTTGAAGGTTGCCAATGTCTTTGTTTATAAGTTCCATGATAATAAACTCAATGGCCTTGCAGATAAGGCTTGTCAGACTGATGGGACGGTAGTTTCCGGGATCCAAGGTGGATCCCCCCTTGTGGATTGAGATAACTGTAGCTCTGCACCACTCAGTGGGCAAGAAACCTGAGGTGAGGCTATGATTAAACATGGCACTTAGGTGAGGTGCCAGTTCATATTGTAGTTCATGTAGTACACAGCCCGGGATGTCATCTGGTCCCATGGATGCTGTATTCTTGGCTTTAGAGATTGCGTTTTGTACCTGTGTGGCCATTATTACTGGAATTCGGCAATCTTCCAGTATTGAGATGGGCCATTTAGGGGGTGAGAGGGGGGTGAAGTTGGCACTGAATCGATCTGCCAGGATATTGGCAATATCCTTCAGATCAGTATATTTAATGCCATTCTGTTTTAGCTCAGAGCAGATTTGAGCATTGCCATTTAGATTCTTGACATAGTTATAGAATGCTTTGTGGTTGTCTTTGGAATCTTTGGCAATTTTATTTTTGTAACTAGTTTTGGAGGATTTTATGAGGCATCTCAGTTTCTTACTGAGGCTAGTAAGGGAGTTTTTTGCATCCTGGGATTTTCCCCTTTTCTGCAAACGTTTCTTCCTTTTGTTGTAAAGTTTGTTTATGGCAGGGGACCACCAGATTGGCTTCCTTTTTTGGATGAGAGCATTTTGGTTCTATTTGGGATGGCACGATTCATGCATGAGTGGATGTGCTCGTACAGTGCCTTAGTGTAGGATTCAGCAGTTGAACTTTCAGTTCCCGTCTGCATGGGTGTCATGAAGTTTGTCACTTCTGACTTGAGTAGCATGAAGTTGGCTTTGGAGAAGTTTTTTATGGTGGTTTCTTTACTGGGGGGTGGGGGTGGGATGTGGATGTTAAGGGTGATTAGCTTATGGTCAGACCTGACTAATGAGGGAGTGACCATAGGTATGGAGCATTGATTTCCCATGTTGGTAATGACCAGGTCTAGGATATTGGAGCCCCTGGTGGGACTATGGATTAGTTGATCCAGGGCGTTGGAATTTATGAATTCCAAGAACCATTGAGCAAAGGTGTTGGGACATGAGTAGTTTTCCCAGTTAATGGCAGGATAGTTAAAATCACCCAGTATTAGGGTGTTTGGTTCTATCTTAATATTTTCCAGTAAGTTTAGAAAGGTGTAGTGAGAATCTTGGGGTATGGTGGGGGATCTGTAGCAAGCTACAATTTGGATTGCAGTCTTACCTAGTGTTAGTTGCACTTGGAGAATTTCAGACACATTGTGTTGGCCAACTAGCCTGGTGGTGTGAATATCCTTGGTGAATATTGACACTCCTCCACCTTTAGTGTTTCGGTCCTGGTTTGGTGGCCGAAAAGTGTGGTAAGAGTTGTAGCCTGGTATTGCAGGGGTGCTCTCTGGATCCTTGAACCAGGTCTCAGTTACTGCACAGATATCGATGTTCTCCATTTTACAGAGTGCCTCGAGAGAGTGCATTTTGAGGTTTAGACTTCTAGCATTGAGTAGCATTACCTTCATATTTTGCATGCTTGTACCTGTTATGGTGGTGGTTTTGTCCTTTGAAGTTTGCCTAAAAAAGGCACTATAGGGGTGGCAAGAGCCTTAGCCAGTAACCTGAATCCCAGGGGTGACAGGTGCAGACCATCTCTGGCAAAGCATCGTGGTCTGTCAATCATGTCATCCCAGGCAGACAGATACTGGATCCCCTTTGAATGACACCATAAGCTTAACCAATTGTTGAAGTCAATCATTTTATCCTTATATTGTGGTATCATTCTGGGCGATGGCAGGATGCTACTCAGGGCTAGGGTCATACCTGCCTGGGCCACATGATCCGAGAACTCTTCCATGTCTCTTTTCATGTAGTCCAGGGAGGTACATCTCAAGTCATTCACTCCAACATGGACAATGACAGAGTCATATTTGTACTTGTTGTGGAGTGACTTGAGTGCATGCGTTATGTGGCGGATCCTGGCACCCGACAGGCAGCTGACTGTAATTTTCTCCTTATTCAACCTGGTGAGAGGGACATCAGTGTGCCAGACTATAGAGTCACCTATGACTAAAGTGTTAGGTACATTGTCTTGCCTTAGGGGCTGTTGCTGGGTGGCACACTGGTGTTGTGAACTATGTGACACATTGGTTGTGATTGGTGTTTGTTTGCGTTTCAGCTTCAGAGTTCTTTGTTGCTTGGGCAGATTACAGTTAAGGGCCTCTGCATATGTGGATTTAGTGTTGCTATATGTGGGTGTTGGTGGTGCGGGTTTAGAAGGGCTATGTGTTGCTTGAGGTGTAGTGTGGGTGTTAACCTTCTCTTGACTGTTTAGCACAATCTTGGGTGGAGAGAGCTTTGCTTCCATTTTGGCTATGTAAGTGCATCTCTCACAGGTTGTAGTGTTGGGTGGTAGGAGGAGAGGGTTATCTGTGTACATGAGGCAATTGCTGCATTGCCCCAGTATGCCCAGATTCACCAGGTCGACAGGAGAAATCACCGGAAGCTGACCCTTGGACATGCCTGGTTTGGGGCTTTTTTTTTTTCTTTGTAAAGTATAGGAGCTGTTTCCTTAGCAAGGTACTTTGCAATTATAGGCTGTTTAGTGCCTACTATTAATTTCTCCTTGTTAACAAGGAGAGTTCAGTGTTTGTATGAGTTTAAGGCTTCCTAGTGCTTTCCATCAGGTATTAGAGAAAGTGCAGTTACGAGTAACATATGTTCACAGGCCGAGCATTTGGGGGTGAGGGGTCCAATAAACAAAAGTGTAACACGTAGCATCAACTGCCCCCCCCCCCCCAGCTAGGCCAGTGAGACATACAGTAACAGAATAAAGGTAAACACACCACTGCTTCCCAGACCACTGACAGGATACTACCAGTGGGAGAGACCTGCCAGTTCTAATCTTGAAACATAGACATCGGTGCCCCTTGTGGGACACCAATAATTAATGATCGGAGGCAGTCCCAGTAGTGACTTATCGAACCAACCTGTAGATGTAAATGCACCAGTAGGTTGTGCAAGCCTGATAACCCATGGGTCGACACAACGTATGACATGTGTCCCGACACAGGGAGAGAGGGCAGTGTGTAGTGGTGTGTTTATACCCTATCTGCACCCACAGTAAGGATGAGTGCTGTAGAGGAGTGGCAGGTTGGGGAACTATGGGTATGCAATTATGGGCCTAGGGGTGCAGGTGTTGGCTGGTGCAGTCATATTAGGACTGCCCCGGGGATGTAAGTAATATTCCGAAATGGGTATAGCTGACTCCCATACCTCTCAACCTTTAAGAGCAAATCCACTGGACACAACATAAACCATTGGGGGAACAAATAGGGACCATACCTCTGAACTGTCCCCGATTTCCAGGGATGTCCCAGATTTCAACTCGGTTTCTATCTCTACCCCACTTAATCCCTCCTACAACTAGTGACATTTGGAGGAAAGGTGGTGAATTACACGTAATGAATAATGACAACAATTAAGAGTTATAAACATCATTTACCTCAGAAAATGTGTATGAATTCAAATGCTCTGAGTCTGTCAAAGTGTCAGGTTAATAGTACCAATAATTTAAATGTGTCCCTGATGTTGTTATTCCATGTCCCTGATTCAGTTTGTATATTTCCCCAATCATATGAGAGGTCTGATAGGGACAGAAAGCAAATATTCTACTGACAACCTTAGAAAGATGATAGACTATTAGGTATGAAGTAGCATGACTCATCTGAAGGATGTGGGTTACAAATCCCAATTACTTGTTTATATTGAAGAGTGTCAGTTCCCATGTATTAGCCAGATGGGTGCAGATTGTAAGAGGAACACACCAATAATATGAATCAAACTCTGGACATGCCGCGGATTCCGTACAGTTGAATGGCATGCTGTCGCCTAATGGGCAGCCATTCCCGATACAGTAGGCATGTAATCCGATGTAACAGGCATCACAGGGTAATATCATAGTCCTCACTCCCATGCAGGGGGGAGAGTGTCAGATGCAAACGCCAAATGCAGTGCATTTCCAAGTGTGGGAACAAGCGGGTGTAAGCCTGTTTGACCACCAGTATGCGAGTATTACACTGGTAAAGCAATGTAGAGGCTAACTGAGTGTAAGAAACTGTATCCAGAGGTTAGCATTGCTTAGCACCATGGAAACCCACGCACACCCACTCA
This sequence comes from Protopterus annectens, assembly GCF_019279795.1. NCBI lineage: Eukaryota > Metazoa > Chordata > Ceratodontiformes > Protopteridae > Protopterus > Protopterus annectens. The sequence continues at coordinate 1,941,495,866 of NC_056726.1, forward strand.
CAACTGCTTTAATGTGCCTTAATCACACCGTATCCAATGGCCTTGTTCTGCCCAGCAACAAAATAAATGGCCTCTGTAAGGCTCAAAACCAGGACCCTGCACACACAGCTATTCTGAGTTACCACTAAGCCATGACAGATATACAGACATCAGACCTTATCACAAACATATCATAGGTTCATAGGTTCATACTAGGCTATCTGCCCTAGGGCATTTATAAGCCTAGCCAGAGTGTGTGTGGCTTTCACCACCCCTTAGGATGAGAATACTATACCCATTAGTTTGCTGTGCCTCTGTCCAGCAGTGATACAGAGATGATTCCCGGGGTAAACCTACGATCTCCCATCCACTCGTCAAGATTTCTCTTGAACAGAGTCAGTGAGGGGCTCTGCCTCACATGGACTGGGATTCTGTTCCATAGTGTAGGGAGTCTCTGGGTGATGAATCTGTCCCTCCAGCACATCCTATTTATATCCGTGTTGAGGTTTATGTCTCTTGCTCTTGTGGCTCTGGTGAATTTGGATTTTTTGAGGTGGAGCATGTCCATTAATTCCGGGTTGGACATGGCCTTGTATGTCAGGCACAGATCACCTCTGAGCAGACGGTATGCGACTGAATAGAGCTGGAGTTTCTTCAGTCAGGCATCGTATGACATATGTTTGAGCCCCTTTATCCTTTTAGTGAGGAACTTTTGGGGTCTTTCCAACTGCTGCAGGTGTCGGGTAAGGTACATTCCGAATGGGGCGTTGTACTCAATCATTGGTCTGATAAGTGAAGAGTACAGGGGTACAATGACCTCTCCTGATCTGGATGTGAATCCCTTCATGATCAGGTGGGCAATGTAGAAGGTCTTCCTAACCACTTTGGCAATGTGAGTGTCAAAAGAGAGGTTACTGTCAACTTGGGTCCCCAGGTCCCTGATAACTTCTTCTGTGTTTAAGCGCAGTAATTCAACAGTATAGGAAATGCATTCCATCATGTAGATGTATGTGTGAGTGTTTATGTCCAGCATATAGATACATACATACATATATATATAGATATATCAGGAATATCCCATGTGACAACAAAGCATTGCCAAGGAATGAAAAGGAAAACATCAGCAACGCCTGTATTATGTAGTGGTGTCATCCTATGTAATATCAAGACTCCCTCAGACAGACATCTGTCAGTCATACAAGCAAACATTTGTACATTGGCCATATACATTACTCTGTGCATGTTATTTACATTAACACAACAGTTCCTGTCCAATCATTATGTGAGAACAGTACTCTTGTAAGGTGCTGTGTGCGACATCATCATCATGATAAAGGTTAATGAGGTAACCATAGAGGGACTGGTAGTGTTGTGTGTACAATGGGGTCATCCGCATCACGTGTACCTGGAACATTTAGGAGTCATGTGCATACTAGGATCGTGCACCTGAGAGACAGGGGTGAGGACAACTGGAGTATGTTGTGATGCATATTAAAAGGGTTACATGTGTCCAGTGTATGGGGCAAATGTTGTTCTAGGAAGAGATTGGCCTTTTGTTTCCATAGGGTGAGAGTGGGATGTGGAGGAAGGAGAGTAGGTATGCTCGTGGAGGATAGGTAGGGTAGGATGACAGACAAGACAGCATACAGGGTCAGTATATGATACATGTGGGGGGATACACCTCGGACGGGGAGGGGTGTTTGGCATTCACAAGCCCATGAGCCCCCAGATGGAAACAGTGGGATGGAGGTCCCCAGCCATGGGCAGCCACCACTGCACCAAAACAGCTGCAAAGGTGGCAGTGCTGGGGGCTGTCTAGGAGGGGCAGCCTCACCCTGTAAATGTGACACTCTGCCCTTGAGCTGGCATATCTGACCTTGAAACCCCTTATTGAACTCCCTACGCACCACGTCCGGGACAGTATGACAGCGTACATGTCCCTGTTTGGACCTGCTCCCAGGGGGGACAAGCCCCATCCTCAGTGGCGGTACCACCAGAAGGTGGTGCAGAGCCAACAGAGGTGGAGGTCCAAGGCTGGGCCCCAGATGTGCTGGTGCCTGGTGCCATGGCCAGCTGAAGTGGGACAGGAGGCTCTGCCGGAACCTCCAAACCCATATAGCCTATGGTGTTGCAGTTTAAACACGGATATGGCTTAGTAATAGTCAACAGCATTCAGGAGCATTTACAACAGCATGCATAGATATGACCATCAACCCAACACAACAGATGGTATACATTTGCAGAGAGAGCACAATATACTACATGACTTCTGCACAACGTGTAGAAGACTTGTGACTGCAGCTATGAACAGTGGCCTATTATTGACATGTCACTGAGAACCCCATACAGTGTCTGTCATACCACTCACAGTGACTGTCATGGGCAAACACCCACATGATGTTCCTAGATATTGTACTGTGTTTTTCATGCAAATGGCTATGGGAACATCATCACAGCTATTCCACATGCAATCAGCCAGAGGAGGACTGCAATAGGTGCAGAGGCCATCACCCGAACATGACCATGACTTACAATACACAAGCTACTGCTGAGCAGGTGTACAGCTCCACATCCACCAGAGAGTGTGTGGGAGGGTCAGACAGAGGCAAAGTACATCAAGGAAGGGCTTGGAGACTAAAACCTAAGCATCACCTGTCACACATCTATCAGTACAGGGGTTCAAACCCCTGACTGACTAGTCATTACTATTTCAAGTGTATGCAGTTACTCCATGTGCCACAAAGCTGACATGTTAGCGTGCTGTAAGAACATATATGTGTGTTGGTGTGCAACATCTACAACAGAGATATAGTAGACGTACATTAGGTGTAGCACACATGGCTGTCCATATGAAGAGATGTCACTGTCAACACAACCACACTCTCTAATGAACTCACATTGACACTCTTTGTCAGGCCCACAAATACACTCCCAAACCACTTAGTTTGCCACACTGCAGTAATGCACAGGTACTACATGCACCACAGGGTATATCCAGAAGTTCTATGGGCCAGGGCATGTGAACGTGTTTGACATCTGTCAGTATGCTAATGGGAGTTATACTGGGAGTGACTGTGGGTGGGAGCATCATACCCTACACGCAGACCCAAGGTGCCAGTACTGACATGCATGTGTGCATTGCTTCATGGGTGTGTAGTGGTTGGCTGTGCAAGATGGTTGTACAAGCCTGGGTGAGGGGTAATCCTTGGCATCACGCCACCTGACAATGGTGTGCAGTGTGGTACAGGGGTGTAGTGTCTGCAATGTCCCACACAGATGGGTATTGTATGAACTGTCCTGACATCCTGGTTACCATTGTGTATGGCAATAGCTTTGTAATGCATGCCATGTCTGTGTTTGATAGTCCTTGACATGGACATTGCCTGGGATGTGCATGTCCCACAATAATGTATAGTGACATGTACAGGTGTACCTGGTTTGGCTGGCACATGTTGTGTACACAGACTGTTATCCTCCGATATGCCAATACTGGCCTGATGTGGCAGGGCCTGCTTATAGTCAGCAGGTTGACCCTGCACCTGCATTGATAGCATGATACAGGTATTCCCTGGTGTCAGTGGCATCAATCCATACAGGGCACATGTGTAAGGCATTGTATGGCCTCTGTGGATCACATTTGAAGGCACCACATATGTTGCAGGCATCCAGTGGGGAACATAGTGAAGACACATTGTCCGCAATTGTGTGCCTATTGTACTGCTGTACAGGGTGCCATGCCCTCTGCAGCCCACTGCAATCACACCATGCCTACTATCTGTCATCAATGTGCAGGGGTGCAAGCAACATAGCGGGATATTCTAGGCAAGTGTTTTGTGTATGATACATGGGTTCAGGACATATTCCGGGTCATATTAGGGCTACATACTTTGTTCACCAGGCCTTTTGCCAGATGTAGGGATATGGCTTGCCAACACAGTCCCTTGGCTGACTGACATCTGTACTCCTCATGAGGTGGACACTGTGAGATATAAGATGGACATCATATAGGAAATCTACAAAATCCACTCCCCAACATGTTCAGTGGTTAGACACTCATAGCCACCTCCACACAGGCTCTGAAAGTCAAACACACACACACTCACACACACACACACACACACACACACACACACACACACACACACACACACACACACACCTGCCATGTCCTGGAATATAACCCCTATCTAATTAGTGTATCACCCTACAGCATTATGCAGTTACAGCACATGCTACAGAGATTACTGTGTTACAGTAGCCCCAGAGGTGTATGTCTAAGTGGGTGACATCAGCAAGATTGCCAAAGGTGGTCATGTGAATTATAAAGAGTGTGCTTACTCTAAAAAGCATAGCTCCTGTCACAGACAGACACACCCACACACAGTTGGTCTCTCTGAGAATAGAAACCCTACCTAACTAATTTATCACACGACAGCAATATGCAGTTACAGCACGCGCTATGGAGAACACTGGGTTATAGCGGTCCTAGAGGTGTATTCCTAGGTGGGTGACATCAGCAGGATTGCCAAAGGTGGTCATGTGAATGTAAAGAGTATGCATACTCTAAAAACCATTGTTCTTGTCTCAGGCAGACAGAGACACACAGTTGGTCTCTCTTGGAATAGAATCTCTACCTAACTAGTTTATTACACTCCAGCAATACGCTGTTACAGCACGCGCTACAGAGAATAATGAGTTACAGCAGTCCCAGAGGTGTATTCGTAGGTGGGTGACATCAGCAGGATTGCCAAAGAAGGGCATTCCAAGTGTACCGCGGGTTGTACATGTCTGTTACCTGCGTGTACCCATTGCTTACTGTCACAAAAACACATTTACACCTGCTTAAAAGTGTCTTATGCAGTCCTAAATGACAGTATCAACAAGGCTTGCAGGTCTCGAACCCTGGACCATACACACTGAAGTCAGTGGACGTACCACTAAAGCCATCTGGGTTTTACACATGTTGCATCGAATCTATAATGCACATCCTACTACAGGTATTCCACAGTACTGAAAACAAATGGGACAGTTCCTTTGTGTACATATGTACCGTAGCCTTGAATGTATTGTACTCTGTGAAACAACAAAGACAAGTCTACATCTGTACAACTGTCATAACTACATAGCTATATCTATATATATATATATATATATATATATATATATATATATATATATATATATATATATATATACACCTATGGGATGTGTATACACACACACACACACACACACACACACACACACACACACGTCTGAACGCCCTTTGTGACACAGAAGGGTTTCAATGGAACTGACGTGTACACAACACAGAGCCATCTCTTGTATTATAACATTTAAATCATAAGCAGTTCACCAGAGAAGGGATGGTTGTTGTGTATGTGGAGTTCAGGTGGGGAATGATGGCTAATGTAATCTACCCCAGGGATTATGGAGTTAGGGTGGGGGAATGATGGGCATGGACCTACACCCCAGCGACCACTTCTGTGTCACTGCTCAACAGTGGCACAGAAAAATAGCATACACAACTGTAGTCATGCTTGACTGTGTATTCTTTACCATTCCTAACTATGTAATACTTTGTAGACACCGGTCACCACAGATGGCTACCATGGTGTGCTAAAAGACATTACACATATGTATGCCTGGCTACAGGGTAGTCACACACACAAACACGCACACACTTGCCAGTATTGTGCATACACGTCTTCCCTTTGCAAAGGTAACTAGTACAGTGGTATGCAGTTGGGGTATGTGCCACAGAATACATACAATTACACTTACTGATTCCACGTCTGAGCTTGGTGACATCACAGGACCGATTACTTGCAGGGGGAGGGGGGAAGAGAGAGGTATAGTGGTTGACAAGGATGAAGGCCAGTGCAAAAGGAGGTATCTCTTTGGAATGTAGCAAAACCCACTGCCATGACAGGATGCAAACACAAATACACACATCCAACCACACTCAGCCTATGTTGACACACACACTCATGCATTTGCTGTCACACACATAAACACACGCACACAGTTGCCAGGGGTGGGATCAGAACTCCTGCCTATCTAAGGATCACTAGTATTGTACTACACATTTACGAGATGTGCCACAAAGATTACACATCCCAAGGCAGTCAGACTGCCCTTCTACAATTGAGGACAATAAGAGGGAGACTGACAGTCACGAAGTACATAGCTGTAGACCTGTGTGTTTAAAGTAGGTGTCCATTACAACCTGTATGCACAAACAAGACACACCATCTGCAGGTAGGTCTGAGAGGTATAGTTGCAGCACAACAGGAACCTGAACTGGAGTATGGCCATCTGCGGAATGGACAACTATTATCACTATACAGGGTTACAGTGGGCATGCTCATACACTTAGTAGCACAGGGCCATTTGGGATGCACTTTGACTACAACTACACAAGGTTATACTGGGCATGTTCATACACTTAATAAGAAAGGGCTTGTTGGATGCACTAACTCAAATTACACAAGGTGGCAGTGGGTACGCTCATACACTTAGTTGCACAGGGCTGTTTGGGATGCACTCCAATTCTAACCACTGAAGGCCACAGTGGGCATGCTTAAACACTTACATGTACAGAACACATTGTAATGGACTCCTATTGTAAACACACAGGTTTACAGTTAGGTACATCTTACCTGCCAGTATATATGCACATCATACTGGTTTACTACCTGATACCTGTATGTGGCCTGTAAATGATATATCTGTGTCTGTGCTGTGTGATACACATGCATACATGTACAAGAAGTACTGGCATATATATGTTACTTATACACATTCAAGCATGTGTGGACATGACAGACAATAGGTTACCTGGGTCACACAGGTGGATGCTACCTACAGCATGTGTCACACACCTTGCTGCCCTGAAAGGCATACATTGATAGCAGGTTGTGGACAGTGGCATTATATGTGGAACAGTGGCATGTGCAAACATAATGTGTGAGCCACCTTGTGTAATAGTACTGAGGTGCAGTAGTCAAAATGACCTCTCCCGGCTGTGTTAGTAGATGTCATTATTAGCAGAACTGCTACCCTAAGTATATCTCACATGGGTCATATACACAAGTTCTGCCACTGTCCGTCACCTTACATGGGGCATTAGCTACCAAGCACATTAATGCCATGTGCAGTGATGTCATGGTACGGGTGGCAACTGCTAGACCAAAACAATGAGCCAATGTCCTGCTGTTATTATGAGGTTGTCCAGTGTCTATCATTCCGGGATGTCATGACCGATTGACGAGCCTTCAACACAGATCACATGCATCCATGTTACATGTATGTTTGGATAATACCTAGGTCACATTTACCCATATAGCCTCATTCCAAGGCAAATGTCTTACACACAGATGTAACACCCTGACCCCTGGATATGTACATCCCACACTCATACAACATAAATTACATTACCATAGCTTACATTTACCTTTCTACATACAGGTGGCTACAATCACTACACACATGCACATGGCAGATAGCATGCTAACAGTACATATGATTCTATATCTATGTTGACAGAGGTAATATCCCCTCTCTACTGGTCACCCATGACACCTATCATATCATACAACATCCCATGTGGCATGTATGTCTTTAGAAATGTCCACCTAATGCAATGCCTACAAACATACCCAAATAACAGGATCATAGAACCTACACAAGGCCTGCATTGACAGACTCAGGGAAATCCAGCTCTGCTCTGTATGTTCCTAAGTAGTGACAGGTGATATGTTCATGACATGTACAGCCATGTGTGGCCACAGCTCCAACATATATCCCATGTCAACAATTGCAAGCCATGCATCCTGTGTGCTGGCTGGACATTAGCCTTAGCACCACAATAGCCTGTACATGCTGGGGTGAGATGTTTACAAGCCACAGACCTCGCACATGCTAGAATGAGTGTACTGCCTAGCTCTAACAGAGCACATTGCTGGCACTCTTACAGTACACATGAGTTGTGTGTGGCAAATATAATGTGCTCAGTGTTGACCATTACAATGCCCTGGCTTCACCATGGCACTGTCAAAGTAACAGTTTGTAGGAGCATGACATGGAATAATGCTGTGTGTGTCATGCTGATATGTGCTGTTGTAATATATGTACACATGGCTACTCGGTGAAAGTGGTGGTGCCCTACCAGTACATGAATACAACATCCATTATGGTGTAATGCTTGGCTATGTTTCACACATGGCATGGGGAAGGTGTGGAATGTATCCTCTTGACCTGCTAGTGCACGTACTGATGTAGACCGCATATGTGTACATGTATTGGTGTTTGTGTAGATTCCATGTGTGTGCAGTGTCTGATGTCTGAAGGTGACTGTTGTCTTAATACAGCATGCTGTTGCAATACAGCCTCAACATTGTCAACTGTATATGGTGATATGCTCTAAGTGCAGTAAGCCATACATGAGGTATGGACAGATGTTTGGACATGACTACTAAGTGGTGGGGCTTCCTTGCAGATGAATGATTACTGAGGACAGCTCACTGGTGTGTTACAACCAGTCCTACAATAACCTGTGTACCTGCTAAGGTCAGGTTTTGTTAATTGAAGTGGAAGACAGACAATGTAGAATGCTGTAAGTGTGACACTGAAGGCAAACCTCATGACACCTGTAACAGTAATACCTCCCCTGTGCATATATTGTGCATGTATTAGCACAGTTGTCAAAGGAAAGAGTCAGTAAGCATTGTTCCGGATGCGATAGTCCTGTACTTCTGTGGTACCTATCATGAGATAGGCTGGTGTTTGATTCACAGTACTGGCACATGCGGGTGCGTGTCCATATATGTCACGTATGGTTGGGAATACATCCCACATGTTATCACTCTCCTGAACACTGTTGTTGACACCAGCACAGAGTGAAGTGTAAAAAGAAAGGCAGAGGCAGGTGGTTAAACCTCACACATGTAAAGTGTCTGTATGTGTGTAACATAGGTGTATATCTATGTGAATGCCAGTGTGTGTGTGTGTGTGTGTGTGTGTGTGTGTGTGTGTGTGTGTGTGTGTGTGTGTGTGTGAGTGTGTGTGTGTGTGTGTGTGTGTGTGGCTGTCCATGTGTATGGCTGTCCGGTTCCTGGAGTGAGGCTGTATTTTACCATAGTGAAATGTTAATGCCCTCTCCCCCTATCCACTCAAAGCAATCTAGCATCCCTGTTGCTATCATCAATCATAGACGGACATACTAACCGCTTGTTAACATGTACTCCCTGGGGTGTGACCTGTTGTTAATCCTCACATACACTCACTGCACTGTAGTATCCCTGTCAATGTCCTCGATCTTAGGCCATTCCAACTACCTGTACATGTGTAATCTCTGTGGCGCATCTTGTAATTGCATAGTACTGTAATGATGATATGCACATAGGCAGGGGTTCTCATCCAAACACTGGCAACTGTGGGTATGTGTCAGAGTGTGTGTTACTGTGTCTGTGAATCCCTGAGTGTATGGGTGTGTCTGTGTTTGCATGCTGTCATGGCAGTGGGTATTACTGCTTCCCAATGAGAAGCCACTATTTTCATTCATCTTCTGGCATACCACTCTTTTACCCACTCTGAGCAACAGGTAATTATACCTGTGATGTCACCCAGTATGGATGTGACGTCTCTGAACACAGTAGCTTACTACACAACTATCATCTTCTTGGATCATTATAACAGTAAACATAATTGAAACATGGGAGAATATAACTGTAATGTGGAAGCTACAACGTGCATGCAGGTATTGTCATACTGACCTGTGGGCATTCAACATGTACATATGAGACTCCCGCAAATACCAACATCCCCCGGTACATGCAACTACACCTGAAAGAGGAAGGCAGAACGTCAGGATCAACATGCTGTTAGTGTTGTTCCACATGATACATACTGTCAAACGTACAAAATGCACTGTACAACTGCAATACATGATATGTCTGTTGCCTGTCAACACTACTCAACAATATTAATCTACAATTGTCTACCTAGTATGTTCACTCTGTGCATTAGACCATATGAACATGTCGCTGCACCAATGGTGTGGATGACAGGGATCATCATATGCACAGGGTGATAATGTTTGCCAGAGGCCTAGGCTGTGCAATTGGATGACATCATGCATGTGTGTTAGGGCGTGTGATATCATTGTGCATGTGTGGATGTTATGTGTGTGTGTGTTGAGATGCCTTACATTTGTTTCCAGTGTGTGTGTATGCATGCACACAGGTCTGGCATGTGGCTGGCCTATGCAGGGGTAATATTGACAGCTGCAGACTGTACAAGGCAGGTTTCACAGTTCACGGTGTCTGGCCATGGCCACGTGACCTGCATCTGCCAGGGGTTGCATGGGTACTAACAGGCAGAGGTCCAGATTGGGCACCATCTGATGACACATGTTCACTGGATTTGTGTCCCTGTTGGGACTGTTCAGGACCATGTGCTTGTGGCCTGCTGTGTCCTGGTGTGAACTGCACAGCACCAGCTGCACTGCTGCTGCTACCGCCACTATGGGAGCGGGCATGTGCAGTAGCATGTTCAGGAAAGACCTTCAACAGGTGATGTAATTGACCTATGTCCATGTGCCTGATGCCTCACTCCCACCAGATGTTCCAGCACAGACATTCCACGCTCGAGGATTGACATGCCACGGTCAAGGACTCCCACCATGTCACCCAATCATCTATCCAACACATCTGCAAGATGATGGTGAGCATTTGCAAGAGCCTAGATGTTGTCAGTTAATGAACAGACAGCAGCCCTCTGATGTCTCAGACCTTCTCTGTTGTACCATTCAGCACATGCCTGTGCATCCATTACAGCCCAAAACATGTGTCTAGTGACTCCAGCTGATGTGCTTGGTCTCGCAGGGGCATATTGGCCAGTGGTCCTCCTACGAGCAGAGCTGGGCACATGCCTGTGTGGGACATCACCAGTCTGTTGACTGGGATCATGGTGTGCAGGCACACCTTCCATAGTCACCACACTTCCCTGTTCCATGCTACCACCCGCCAACTGTCCTTCCTCTATGGCTGGTGGTGATGGAGTATGTGCTGGCAGAGGAACTGTGTGCGAGGATGAGGGGAAGACAGGTGGAATGGCAACCAATGGCAGAGGTTCAGCCCTTGACAACCCTGCCTGTGCCTTAATCATGCTATCATCATCAATGGTAGAATCTGCGGGGACACTAACATCAGGTGGACCGCAGGAGGGAAACACACCTACATCAACACCTGTGAGGGGAAGACAAGAACTGTACATTACAAGTTATATCAGACACAAACACACGCACACACACGCACACACACGCACACACTCACACACACACACACACACACACAGTCACACAGACACACAGACAGACACAAACACACAGATAAACACACACTGACAGACACACACAGACAGACACACGGACACACACACACAGACAGACACACACACACACACACAGACACACACACACACACACAGACAGACACACACAGACACACACTGACACACACTGACAAACACTGACGCACGCTACATGCAGGTGATATGGCAGATGGCAATCAGCTTAGACAATTATAGTTTCAGCATAGGCAATTATAGGGGTACTTATCATACATCCCTGAGTTGCACACAGCAGCATGCATGTGTTATAGCAGACAGCATGTACCTTACATGATTATAGTGGTGGTTTGCATACATAACTGTATTTCACCATTTGTGTTAGTAGCCTATGCCCCATACCTGCAACACAATGCATGCACTTTGCACTGTTGCACTGCACTGCCATGGTGTATGCAACATACACAACATGTTAACAGATCATCGCTGACCTGTGTACATCTGCCACTGATGCTCTGTGTTGGCCACTGTCCCTATGTGTGAGGACATGAGCTGTAGGGTATGTTGACTACATACTATGTTTGCCTGAGCCCTAGCTTTTATATCTCCCCAAAGCAGTGCATGTCTGTTCAACATTATTCCGCCTACCCCTGAGCTGAGTGTAGACATTGTGCATGTGGCTATACACACATGTTTGACATGGCTGTCCCTACTTTGCAATGGTGCCACAGACCAGCACAGGTTTACAGTACACCAGCCTGCTGTGCAGCATATGCCCTTGCCAGTCATATGCAGTATGACATGCCTTCTGTTGATGTGTTGAATTACATGCATACATGTGTAACACAATGGTGCCCTTTCCAATCTACAGTACGATAATGGTGTCCCAATACAGGGACGTGTTATACTAACATGGGCCTTCAGCTGATGCAATGTTGTCTGTCCATCCTACAAATATGCAGAGATATACTGCACATTGAGCTGATGTGCATAGCCATTGCAGGACATCATGTGGCTTCACAATTGCTATATAGTGTGAGCTACTGACACAGTTCATAGCCATGACTATGTTCACCTACAATGCATATCTAATGTGGAATGTGACCCTCATCACCAAGGTGTATACACAATAAACCCTAATGTGGAATGTGTGACACAGGTCACAGAAGGGTATACGGCTGACACCCCTGCACATCTGCAACCATATTACTGATACCTGGCAACTATGCCCACACATGGCTAACTTACATGTACTCTATGTCCCACATGCCATCTGTGTACCTCACACACATGAGGAGCAGGCATGACAGTGATGTCTGACACCAGCAATGTGAAAGTACTGTATCTGTGGCTTGATGTGGAGGTATGTGTATGTTGTGCAACACATGTATGTATTTTGATACTGTATAGGTGAATGCTTCTATGTCGTGACACACTCCAGATGTTCAAGACATGGTATGTGGTGGTTACATGTTATGCCTACACAAGCTATGCACAGGCCTGTATGATGTTTAGTGTTTCACATCTGCAAAATCACCATTACACAAAGGCCATAGTTGTATTGTGTTGGGCCAATGTACAACAGGGTGCAAACACATGTACATCACTTCTACGGCGTGTGTTGCTTCATGTCTCTGGCCATCATCCATGGCCATGAGTACACATGTTCACTCCAATGGTTGTGATGGTCATCTTATTTCACATGTCAGTGTTATCCCATATGACATACACCCATAGATGTCATATGCCCCACTGAGGACAGGTTTATGCAGACAAAGGGTGGTATGTATGGGATGTGAGACATGTTTTACAGGATAGTTGAGCAGTGTTGCAGTCAGCCCACTACATGTCATGGACATGTCTGATAGCACATGATATTGTGTGACATTCATAGCAAGGGTATACTCCACAAGGGTGTATCCTGTGGGCCAGGCATACTCCAGCTCCAACACATTTAGTGTGTGTGCACACACATATGCTGTCTGTACAGTACTGTTCATATTCCCAACATGTGTAATGCTGATATGTCGTATCTGTCCCTACAGTGGAATACACCTTTACCATTGTATTGACTGTTGTCCACACATCTGGCAATGACAGTTTGGAAGGTTTAGTGTAGGTGTTTCATATAGTTTTCAATAGTTTCACATAGGTAAACAGTGTGATGCATTGCAGGTCTGACCAGTGTCCATTAACAAGACCACCATACATTATGTGGGCTTGTGTTATGGCAGATAGTATGCTATTAATATGTTCTGTGCATTATCAGGCCTGGTAAATAATAACAATCTCACCTAACACAGGCTACTGTGGCTGCAAAATGCCAGAGGTACCTAAACAGGGGTGTCACAGCAGTAAGATCATTATCCACACCTGTGTGATAGCTACAGTGTGCAATGTCCATGTTAGCACATAAGCCAGTACAATACACTATACTATAGAGTATGCACATCTGTGCATACATAGAGTAGCAGACTATAGTATGTGGCATGTGTGCATACATGCCTTGCATACGATGTTACATTACATATTGTACAGTAACACATGTAACTATGTGATATATAGTTGTGTTTTATGTGCAGTAGTGACTTACCAGGCAATGCCAGGCTCAGTGGTTGAGAGACACCCACCTCCACAATACCAGCTAAAGCTTGTGGATGGAGGTCTGCAGGTGTCCCCAGGTTGGCCAGTAGCTCCTCTGTACGTGTGAGTGGGTGCTGGGTGAGTGGCCCCTCCACCCGTTGCAACTTGTTGAATGGAAATTGCATTAGCATGCTGTTTCGCCCATCTTATCAGGTCAGTGTAGTGTCAGCACACCTGCTGATAGGTGCGATTGTGACAGCCAACATCATTTGTCCTCCTGCAGAGTTCCTCCCACAGGGCATCCCGCTGCTTTGTGCCCTGTGGCACATGGCTGAAGAGCATTGTGTAGTTGTCGAGGAGGTATGGGATGAGGACCTCATTCCCCAAGCAGCTGTACAGTGGCAGTCTGCTACGTGGTATACCTGGAAGACATAATGATGGGGACAGGTCACAGTAACTCACAGAGAAGTACAGCAGTACAGCTGAACATACATGTGTATCACATTTACTAAAATTACAAATACGTCTTTGTAACTCTACATGTCACTAACACCACTGACATGTATAGGTCACACACATTTGATACCTACTGGTGATGTGATGTTATCACCATAGATGTGTGTGTCATGTGATGACATTGCTCATACACCATGTGGATGTTGTCTTGACGTGGGCATGTCTGTTTGCCTGCACTGGTGTCTTTACCTATCAGCACATGCTTGGATGTGTTCACATTAATGCAATCAACCTTAATGCTGTGTATATGCCACATATATACTCATACATAGCCATTAGGGACATGACCTGTGACCCTGCAGACTTACAAACATGTATGTATTTTGCCATATACATCTACATGGCACTGTACAGCTGTGTAGCATGCTGACATGTATTGCCTGTGTTGCACATGTGCAACACATGGGGCAATAGTTAGCCTGTTGGTATTTGCAGGGTTGGATATCAACTATAGAATGTATGGTCATAGTGATCTAGTGGGCTATATGCCCTGGGCCATTTATGAGCCTAGACAGACAGGTTACCTAACTGTAGGCAACAGACAGGTAAGTTTCAGTGGCCAGTTCAAGCAGTGCCACAGAACTGGTGCACATGGTTACTGATATATTTGGCATGCGGTCATCACACCATGTCACAGAGAGGGGCAATGTGCAGCTTCACTGGACAGGGATGCATAGTATGGCAAGACTATATTAAGTGTATGGGGCAGGGATCTGTCAGGCATGTTGTGATCTTTGTACTAGAAAGGTGGATGTCCATGACCTATATGTTTATTTGGGATCAGAATGTGTTAAGTGTAGCATGTCCAACACCTCTGGGTTGGACATGGCTTTATTCAGGGTAGGCTGCATGCTAAATAGTGCAGCTAGGGATTGTGAAGGTCAGAGTAGGCCATCTACACATGGGCAATAACCCTTAAAGGAAATATGTGATCTATTATGGGTCACATGGGTGTTGAGTATGGCTGAGCAGTTATCTCTATATTCCTGGATGGCACCCTGTCATGAATAGGGGTACCAGATATGACTACTTGTCTTTTGTGGTGATGTAACTATCAAAGAGAAGTACTGTCCAGCTGCATCCCATACACACAGTTGCCATTATATTGACTGCTGCCTAGGTGGTAGTTAATGGGTACAGGGTTTGTAACATAGGGGACGACAATGCAATACTTAGCTGTCATATTGTGGCCATACATCACACACCACACATCTGACACATTAAGGCCCTTCTGTATGTTGCACACAGCACACAATGAGTCAACTATTGCTCCTAGTTCATAGTCATTTGCAAACATCAATAGGTTGATGTCTTCTGTGTTAGTCTATGTGGTATAGATAACAAAGAGGGGGGGGGTACCAGGAATGACCCCTGTTTTTCTGTGGCTGGCACTGGTGTGATGTGCGTGTATTTGTCATACACCTTCTGTAGTGTGGGTTCTGCCCGCAGTCCAGTTGCCAACCACTTCTGTGACATATGAATATACACCTAGTTTACTGAGTGTTGCTGGAACACTGTATGGGTGATGGTGTCCTATGACCTGACAAGGTCATGATATGCAGTGTGAATCAACCCTACTGTCATCTACATCTGTACCAAGTACATCAATTACATTGACCACGGTTCATGGCCATACAGACCAGACTCAGCAGGGTAGTTGTGCACTATGTCCCATTATCAATGGTATCTCCTCCTTTGTGGGGTGTGATAACTGTTGCTGTGCACCATTTGGTGTGCACACAGCCTGACATGGAGCTATGATTGAACATGATGTGTATGTGGATAGCTGAATGTTCTTACATTTGTGTAGGATACACCCTGGGATGTTGACAGGTCCCATGAAAGCTGTATGTATGGCTTTAGAGAGTGCAGCTTGCACCTGTATAGTCATTAGTACAGGGGCCCTGTAGTGTACATGGATATATTACTAAGTGTACATAGGTTCATAGGTTCATAGGTTAGTACTAAGCTAACTGCCTGTGTGAGCCATTTTAAGCCTAGCCAATTATCCCTTGTGAGACTCAAACCCTGCACCTTGTGTTTGTAAGGCAAACACCTTAACCATTAGGCCACCCTTCCAACCCAAAACAATGACAAGATTCGAACCCAGGACCCTGTGCATCATAATCAAAGTACAGAACCACTAAGCCATGACAACATAGGGGGGTGGGAGTGGGTTTAGGTTCTCTGAGACCCTATCTGGATGAATGGGTGCTATTTCTGTAGGTGCAGTACCTCCCATGTCATAGTGCTGTGCAGCACACAGGTCTTGTTGATGCCATTACGATTAATGACACAGCTATAGAATGCTCTGTGCTTGGCCTCATAATATGAGTCTGATTAGTTTCACAGTAGTTTTGTGTGGTTTTATATGGTGTATCTGCATCTTACTGAGGCTGACCAGGGATCACCTACACTCATGTGTGTTCACTCTTGCAACAGTTACTACTTTCTGTGGTACAGTTTAAAGCATGGTACCACTAGTTTGCCTACTTGTATGTGTTGGGATGAATCCTGGTTCTGTTTCAATGGCACAATCACTGCACATATTTGACTGCTTAAGGTTCATTTGTGTAGGATTCAGCATTTGCACATGCATTGTCCATCTGCATGGGTGCCATGGCACTCACCACTCTGCTCTTAGGAAACATAACATTGGCATTGGAGACTAACTATGTGTAACATACTGTTAGCCCTGTTTGTGTGACTACTGTGATCCAGGTCAGTGGGGTCAATGGAATCCAACATGCATTCAGTGCAGGTGTTGGTACATGAGGAGTCTTCCCAGTTCATACTGAGATAGTTGAGAGCAGCCATTATTATGGTTCTGTCTCAGACCTAACCTTCCCCATTACAGCACATTATGACAGTTGGGAAGTCCGCGGCCTGGTGGGTGATCTGTCTCAAGGTGCATTTTGAATTTCATTTTGGCACAAAGATAGTTGCTAAGCATAATGCATCTGATGTTATGCAAGTGGAATTAATGTGGGGGTGTACATATCCTTCAGGAATATGGACACATCTGCGGCCCGTGTGTTCCAATAAAGGATAATGGGCAAGAGGTGAGGTATGTGTTATAACATGGTCATGCAGGTGTGCTCTTCTGAGCATTGAAACATGTCTCAGCCACTGCACAGATATGTTCTCCATGTTAGGGATTGACATATGTGTGTCCGTATAGTGTTTCTGACATGTATCATTGTGTAGCGAGACCCACAGTTTATTGCTTGGCTGTCCCTGTAACAGAGTGCACCCTCACTTGAGCCGTGCACGATGAAGGCACTATAGGGGAAGCATGAGCCCTAGGCAGTATTCAGATTCCCAGGGGTGACAGGTGCAGGCCTTGCCTGGCAAAGCATCATGGTCTGTTAACCATGTTATCCCAGAAAGACAGATACTGGATACCCTGTGACATGCACCACTACACGAGACAATTGTGGAATACAATCCTTTTGTCCCTGTACTGCAGTATCATTTGGGCCAATGGCAGAATGCTACCAAGGCCTTGGGACATACCTGTATGGGCTACAAGACCTTACAGTTCCTACATTTGTTTCCATGCAGTCCAGGCTACTGCATCACAAGTCTTGCACAACATGGAATATGCCAGAGCCATGTGTATAGTTCAGTAGGTGGTCTGAGTGTATGAGTATGTGGCTAAACATGGCAGACAGGCAGCTGACAGTATGTATGCCCTCGTATAGGTCAGTGTATAACATAGTGCTAGAGTTTGCATTCACAAATGAGTACTCTTGGGCATGTTTCCATTCATGTGTTCAGAGGTGTGGCACAATTATGCAAACTATGTCATACAGTTTGTGTATTTTGGTGTCTGTCTCTTCCTGCTTGGGGGGTCACTTGTTTGGCCAGATACTTAGATGCATCTGTGAATGTGTGTGACTTCCAGTAGTGTGTGTGGGTGTCCTTACTGTGTTCTGGTAAGGGTATGTGTTGGTTGTGTTAATGAGCTGCATGTGTTAACCTACACCTCATGACTGCCCAGTCCAGTCATGGCTGTAGATTGGGCTGCCTTCCAGCTCATATCTGTAGCTGCATCCCAGAAAATGTGTGGGACATGGTGTTAGGTGGGTCTGGCAGTGTACATGGCATAGAGATTACATTCCCCCAGGATGGCCACATACACAAAGCTGACATTAGGAAACACAAGTAGCTGACTAGTGGATATGTCTGTATGAGCAGTCAGTACTACAAGTACTACACTACAAGTTCCTACACTAAGGCACCGTACAAGCACATCCACTCATGCATGAATCGTGCCATCCCAAATAGAACCAAGATGCTCTCATCCAAAAAAAGGAAGACAATCTGGTGGTCCCCTGCCATAAACAAACTTTACAACAAAAGGAAAAAACTGTTGCAGAAAAGAGGAAAATCCCAGGATGCCAAAAACTCCCTTACCAGCCTCAGTAAGAACCTGAGATCCCTCATAAAATCCTCCAAAGCTAGTTACGAAAATAAAATTGCCAAAGATTCCAAAGACAACCACAAGGCATTCTATAACTATGTCAATAATCTAAATGGCAATGCTCAGATCTGTTCTGAGCTAAAACAGAATGGCATTAAATATACTGATCCCAAGAATATTGCCAATATCCTCGCAGATCATTTCAGTGCCAACTTCACCCCCCTCTCACCCCCTAAATGGCCCATCTCAATACCGGAAGATTGCCAAATTCCAGTAATAACAGCCACACAGGTAAAAAACGCACTCTCCAAAGCTAAGAATACAGCATCCATGGGACCAGATGGCATCCCGGGCTGTGTACTACATGAACTACAATATGAACTGGCACCTCACCTAAGTGTCATGTTTAATCATAGCCTCACCTCAGGTTTCGTGCCCATTGATCTGCCCAGAGCTACAGTTATCCCACTCCACAAGGGGGGATTCACCTTGGATCCCAGAAACTACCGTCCCATCAGTCTGACAAGCCTTATCTGCAAGGCCATGGAGCGTATTATCATGGAACTTATAAACAAAGACATTGGCAACCTTCAAACAATGGACCCACCCAGTTTGGGCTTGTGAAGGTCCAATCTTGTCTCCTAAATCTGATTGACTTCTTCGAATCAGTCTCCAGAGCCATGGACAAGGGTAAGATGGTCCACACAGCCTATCTAGACTTTGCCAAGGCCTTTGACACCATCTCCCACTCTGGAATCATAGATAAACTTACTAAGCTGGGCATTAATCCCTACGTCACCCAATGGGTTGCTAACTGGCTTACTGATAGAACCCACACTGTAAAAGTAGCCGACTTCAAATCCATCTCCAGACAAGTGACAAGTGGAGTACATCAGGGTTCAGTCCTGGGACCGCACTTGTTTGGCATCTACTTCTCTGAAGTACAGGCCAGCACTAAGGGACTCTGGCTAACAAAGTTTGCAGATGACTGCAAACTGGGAGCCATTATTGAATCCCCAAATGATGTGGATACTCTACAAAAGGGCCTTACAGAAACAGATGCTTGGTGCCAGAGCCATGGGCTCAAGCTCAATGCCAAGAAATGTATAGTTATCCCCTTTGGGAAAAAACATGTATCCATGAATTACCATATAGGTGGCAGTACACTAAACACCGAAAGTGTGATAAGAGACTTAGGGACACAGATGGACAGTGGTCTCACCTTCGATAACAACATCGCCACAGCAGTCAGGAAATCCTTCTATGTGGCACACCTCATCAATAAGGGCTTTTCATCCAGAAAAAGGAGGTCATTGTCCCACTGTACTCATCCCTCATAGACCCATTATAGAATACAATGCCCCGTTTGGTATGTACCTCTCAAGACATCTGCAACAACTGGAAAGGCCACAGAAATACCTCACTAAAAGAATCACAGGCCTAAAGCAGATGCCCTATGCTGACTGCCTTAAAAAACTCAAGCTATACTCTGCCGCATATCTACTCAGAGGCAATCTCTGCTTAACATACAAGGCCATGTCAAACCCAGAGCTGCTTGACATGCTACACTTAAAGAAATCCCAATCCCTCAGAGCCATACGCTCCAGGGATCTAAACCTTGTCATCACAATAAACAAAACATGCTGGAGGGATAGGTTCCTGACCCAGAGACTCCCCAGACACTGGAATAGATTGCCCATACATGTCAAGCAGAGTGCCTCTTTGGCCCTCTTCAAAAGGAACCTTGATGATTGGATGGAAGAAAGGAAATTCACCCCAGGGATCACGTCAGTCACCCTGCTAGACAGGGGTCCAGGGAAGTAAATAGTGTGGGAAGAAATAGCCAGGGAATTGTTATGGCTAGGCTTGTATAGGCCCTACGGCTGATAGCTTAGTACCAACCTATGAACCTACGAAGTACCAAGTACTGCATTTAGTTTACGTATTGCCTATGAAGATGTTTTAGACATTGATGCTCACATGTAAATATTTGTGTTATGGACATGACAACACTGGTTATTACGGAAACATTGTAGCTACCTTTAGCAGCAATCCTCCTCTGAGGAGCACATCACATCCTGTTAGTTGATTACAGATGGTGCAAGTGTCTACAGGTCTGTTTCCTTTTCTGGGTATATACTCACATATCCACCAAGGACATGAGCTCTATTGGGGACAGACACTCACTCTCCAAACAGAGTAATGTATCAATAGGCTCTGATGCCACTATCAACATGATCAGGATATAAACAGATAGTGTGAGCCATCACATGATGCGGCTATTACACATGGGCAGCTGTCTCTTACATCTTACACTCCTACTGCAGATGTTACACTGGGGTTAAAGATGATATGCAACCTGTTTCATTACCAGTGCTGTGCACTACCTTACATACAGTATGTGCCGACTGCTGTTAGGTTGGCAATGAGAGGTTGGGCTACGCAAACCTGGTAGTTCAACCAGTGTGTATGAACTCTCAATATGCACTCTATGTAGGTGTGCACATAGCCATTTGGCCCAGCCCTGTAACAAGGGTCAATACACATTTGCATAACATGTACACGTGCACAGCTGTCATTGCTTGCAAATGATAGTAGAGAGGTGGATATGACAAGTGTTATGTGCATGGATAGTTACCTGGCTCTTCCAATTATCTTTGCTATCATGCTGCTAACCTGTCAGATGAATACTAATGCTATGTATCCTGTCATTGAGTATTGTAATTGCCAATAGACATAACTACTGTTTGCTTAACATAACAGAAATGCTATGTAGAATAGAATACAGATCTGCCTAGAATACTGTACATTACACAGTTATTGGCACAATATCCCACAATGCACACCATATTTTCATGGTAAGCCTACTTTTAACATGTTCATCTTACTTATACACCCATACATATGTTGACTGTTACAATATATCGAAATATACTGTCCCATGTTATAGCACATACTTGTTGGACTAATCCTGACACTGACAGTGGCTGGAAACAAATTGGTGGGTTCCATGCCCATTCCATCCCTTGTGGTGTATGTGGAGTGTGCCGTGTGACCTAGAGCAGTACACATATAGAATACTACAAGCATTACTACTGCTCAACACTACATCGCTACAAGATAACTATTTCCACTATATGCATTGATTATACTGTAATTCTTACAGTACAGATACTACATACACAGACATACTACATGTTATACATACCGTCTTAGTAATCGGAGGTGTTATTAGCTAGTGTAATACTCATTTTTGGTTCATCTTTCAGTGTTTTGTACTGTCCTTCAGGAAGATACAGATGGTTTGAATGTGTGACAAGGCACCCTTTTATAGTTACAGATCAGTAACGTGCTGTCCCGATGGCCAATTGGTGTTCCGAAGTAGCTAATTACATGCACATCAGCAGCGCTGCTACTGCCTTAGCCATTACCATGGCTACAGTGGAGTATAACTGAGTTCTCCACCTGGGTGTTGTCCCTTTGCCTTACTTGTGAGGAAGAAAGTGTGGAAGTTTTGTTTGGACTCTATTGCAACAGCTGTATGGAGACGAACAGTAATATATTGTGTGTAATGCCTAGAGGAGTTAGTCTAAATGTGAGTACTGCTGTTATATTTCTGAACATTGCTACTTGTGCAGGGTTTGTCTGTACCTAATGCTTCTGCATATGTTTCAGTCTGGCCAGGTTGTTTGACCAGCTCAAGGCTGCATAGCTATGCATATAATGTTAGGGAGTTTACAGTATGCTTACCAGACATATTTAGTTTGGTATTACTGTGTATCATACTGTGCAAATAATTAGTACTCAGTAAATATTCTTGGTGTACAAACCTTTCAGCCCTCTGAAACGGTATTAGTTCATACAAACCCTGTTACATCAGCAGCTGTTCAGTTGTATAATGGCAACTATTTCACACAGAGCCATGTTAGTGTGTTTGTGTCCAGGTATGTTAAGGTTTCAGCAGATGTTGTACAGTAGTTGCATAATTGGTTATGGCATGACAGTATGCATTGATGTAATTATTTTGGTTGTGGGGTAGATGTTGGTGGGTGTACATAGCACATGCAGGTGTGTAGGAACCCCTTTTATACAACATCTATATGTGTGTGGGTGTTCTTTCCCTATGTGAACACCTATCCCTTAGTGGACTAATACTATGGTAAGTGCAGGCTGCTGCATTAAGGCAGTATTAAATGCTTTCTGTATAGCATGCAGGTACTGTTAGTCCTTGAATCCTTTTGGCAATATATCGGAATGTAATAAAGATTTGCAAAATGAAAGCTGTCTGTGTAATTCTGTCATGGATATTTGAAGTCATTGCAGTTGTGTTGGTGACTGTGTGCATAGAACATATTTGTAATAGTGTATTGGCATATACTCTTCATATGTTATGTTCATATTGTTTGGGGGGGGGTGGAATGTGTGATTGCTATGGTCCATGTTATACTCAGATATATATATATATGTATACATATATATATATATATATGTGTGTGTGTGTGTGTGTGTGTATCTGTATATAGATATATACATTATTGCATATGTTTATCTGTACCTCCATAGATGTGTAGATGTTTTTAACCTATCTATATATCTACATATATATGTGTAGACCTGTATATATCGACATATCTCTATGTATCTCTCTCTCTCTCTTTATATATAATACATATATATATGTATATATAAATATATATATATATATATATATATATATATATATATATATACACACATCTATATATGAGCATACACCTTTAATTGGGTACATGGCGGGTTGTCCTATTTCAACACATTTCTCCCTTTTGTGTTTTAACCTGTCTGCATACACAGCTGGGATAGGTGCATCCCAGGTAGCTTAGCGTTAAGCTACTCTGAGGATGGAGTACATGGTTGTGAGTTCTACTCCTGGAAGGTGTTATTATTTTACTTCTCAGAGTAGGCACTGGTAGGGAAAGTGTGAATAACGCACATTTACGTAGTTGTGAGCAGGTTTGCCCATGGTCTGCGTGACATTAAGCAAAGGTCAAACGTGTGAAGCGCTTCTCCGTTTACCATGTTTCAGCACCTCTTACCGTCTCGAAAAGACATGGAAACCTGCTTACAACTGCTTAAGAGTGCTTTAATCCACCTGCATCCAAAAGCCCTTATTCTGGCACACAAGATAACCTAACAGCCGTTGCAGGTCTTGAACACTACAGTCACTGACTTTACCACTAAGGCATCTGAGATATGCATGAATGTTATGGTGTTTAGAATATACATTGCACTACAGACATTCCTCACTACTGAAAACAAATGTGATGTGACAGTCAGTTGATATACATATGTCTGATATATGTTAATGTTCATATGTTTGTGAAAGTAAGTGTTGCAATGTGACATGACAGGGTGTATTATGAATGAGTAAGGTTCTTGCTTTGTGTCCTTTTTATATTGTCCCCATACTCCATGTTTGCCCATCCAGTTCACTTATTGGACATCGGACCAAGGCCCTTCTTGATGCATGATTGTATTACCCATCATTTCTCCCCCACCCCAATCTTCACATACACAACAACCACTCCTTCTGTGGTGAATTAGGTTAATATTAATTGTTATAATACCAGAGCTGCATGTGTTTTGTGTACACTCAAGTTCCTCTGGAGTGCTTCTGTGTCACAAAGTGTGTTCATCGATGCTTATATATATGGCTATTGATGTAACTGTATAATATATATATATATATATATATATATATATATATATATATATATATATATATATATATATATATATATATATATATATATATATGTGTGTGTGTGTGTGTGTGTGTGTGCGGACATCACTGACATATATATATATATATATATATATATATATATATATATATATATATATATATATATATATGTGTGTGTGTGTGTGTGTGTGTGTGTGTGTGTGTGTGTGTGTGTGTGTGTGTGTGTGTGTATATATATATATATATATATATATATATATATATATATATATATATACATACACATACACATTTCATATTAGTTTGTAACAGTAATACATCTGTAGGCTGGAATGTATTGGTTCACAAACTACAGTACATCACAATGTACTGTACATATGTACACAAAGTCACTGTCCCGTTTGTGATCATTACAGTGAAATGCATATGGTATAAGGTGTAGTCTCACGACCATGAAACATGTGTACACCTTGGATGGCTTAATGGTACGTCCCATGACTATAGTGTGCATGGTGCACGGTTCGACACCTGCGATACTTTACGAATATTCTTACTGTAGAATAAGGCTCATTTAAGTAGTTGTAAGCATGTTTAAAAGTGTTTGTGTGACATTATAGCAGCAGTTAAACACAGTTAAACAAATGTTGTAACGTACAACCTTTGCGCGCAGACATGGCCACATCCACTAACTACTCCAGCTATATAACTGTCAGTGACGTAACATCTCACTATGTGCTGACATGACATTACATTCTCTGTTGACTGTACTCTCCTGTACACATGGGTTTATAAGGGTGATTCGTATGTTTATTATACAGATGATTACTACCTATATATGCAAGCTGTGGTTAAGGTATACTTTTGCACATGATAAACATCCGTGCCTTTATTGGGATTGTAATCTCGAATGCACAGATACTATGCGGATGCTGTAACCATTACACTGTTGACATTAACATTGCTTCCTCCTATTTCCTATTTAGATGATTTCTATGTGTAAGCTAGGCTAAGCAAAGGGTGGGAGCCCCCAAACTCACTGAGCTTCACATACTCTTGAAATAACAACATATATCAAATGTACTGTGAGACAATACATTACATTCCTAACTACATTAGGCATAGCCCCTCACTGACACACTTCAAGGAAAACCTTGTTGTGTGAATAGGTAACAGACTATACACCCCTGGGATCATGTGTCCCAGAACCATGCAGCCAGGGGGTGGGGGAGCCTGTCCAGTTTGATAGCTGCGATTCTTGTTGGGGGAATTGAATTGTGTTGCATTGTCACATTAACATGCCCTAATTAGATCACTAAGTGCCCCTATCACCCTCCACAATCCCAGTCTTCAACAGCTTCCAGCACGTCTGCCTGGAATTGCTTCATTGGCTATGCTTGACAGAGGCTCATTTACTTCATTGATGGTGTGGGGAATCCAACACACTGTTGCTATGCTTCTAATTGCCCTTGGGCAGATAGATAGTAGGCTATCTGTGAACCTCTAACGTGCAGGCCATCACAGCCATAATATGTGAATAAACAGACTTTCAGATCACAATATACAGTGTGAACTTGCCATGTAGTCAGAGTACAGCAAGAACATACAGAACACTGATACTTAGTCACTCCAAAAGCCTATCTTGGAAGCTAGAAGACATATATAAGTTGAAGGCTTTCTATTGCTTACCACTAGGTTACCTACAGGGGAGATGAAAAACAAGCACAGATGGGGAACATGCATGCATTGATACCATACCGGTCTATGTGTCAGCCTTACACTTTGGAATACTGGCCAAGGCTATTGGTGCCCCCATGATGCCTTATTTAGGAGAATCTTGAAGGTGAATACCAGCTCCATAAAGAACACAATAGCAGATTCAATGACGTTTATGCTACTCAACACCAGGGGTTGTGATCACAACATGCATGCACTCACAGCACTCCTCAGGATGGACACCATCAACATCTGTGCATTAACTGGAATCTGTCTTAAGGCTCCTGAAAGCACACCCACAGTACCAGACTACAACCCATACCACACATTTCAGCCACAGAACATGGACTGACAGACATGTAGGGGCTGTATCCATATTCATCAGGGATACCTACACCTCCAGGTTAGTGGGGCAGCATGATCCCTCTGTGATCATCCATGTGCAGCTAACATCAGCCATAACTGCAATGTGGAATATGGCCTGCTATGGATCACCCTAAATGACCCAGGACCTCCAATCCACCTACCTGGAGACAGTGGAGAACACAACAGTCCTAACGCAAACCCTGGCATTGGTCGATGTCAACTACCATACCATTAACTGGGAAATGTACTCTGATACTCACTTCCAGGACCAGTGCTTCCTGGAATGTATCACCTCATATGCCCTGTATCAGCTGGTAACTTCCCTATTGTGGTGTGGAAACTACTAAATGTGGTCATCACCAACATGGGGAACAGGTGCACCACAGTGGAGGTTAACCGGTCACTGGTTAGATCTGACCATGAACTATTCACTGTTTCCACACCCTAGCATCTCCCCCACCCACGGATACCACAGTGTATACATTTCCTACAGCTAAATCTACACTACTAGTGACGGGGGGGGTTACAGCCCCCACGCTAAGGAGAAACACTGCCCAAAATACAGACAGATTTATAAATGCAGTCTATAAGCACCTACACAGATGTATGGATCGTGCCATTGCTGGTAAACCAAGACTCACTCCTCCTAGTCTGGTGGACCTCTGCAGTAAACAGGCTATACTACAGATGCAGGACAGTGTTCCAGACACACAGCAAATCCCACAAAGGGCAGCATCCGTGACCACTATTAGTATGATATGTAGGTCCCTCATGACATCATCCAAGGCTAACGCCAGCAGGAGAATATGCAAGGATTCGAAAGATAACCACAAAGCCTTCTTTGGCTATGCGAAGGATCTATGTGTTGACACAGATTTGCACTGTGCCGGTGAAATATAGCACAAAATATGCTGACCCAACTGATATTGCCAATATCCTTGCAGATACATTTGGTGCATACTTCACCCCCTAAAGAGCCCACAACACTACCTGAAAGGCACTGTATCCCTACCATCAGAGACACACAGGTGGAAATGGCTCTCTCTAGTGGCAGAACACAGAGTCAATGGAGGCAGATGTTGACCCAGACTGCATCTTGCAAACTATACAAGACAACCTGCCCCCCACCTAATTAAGCATTCCTACCTCAGCCTCTCCACAGGCTACATGCCCATACAATGGCACATGGCAACGTTTATTCCACTCCATCATGGTGAAATCACAACTGACCATGGTAACTACCTCCCCATAAGCCTGACTAGCCTGGTCTGTAGTGGTATGGTTCGCATCCTCATGGAATTCATTGACAATGACATTGGTAACCTCCGAACACATGACCCAACCCAGGTCAGCTTGGTTGAGTGCAGTTCATGCCTACTGAACCTGTTTGATGTCTTACATACAGTCACCAAGACATTACATGACAGGGAGGTGGTTCACACATACTACCTGGACCTCACCAAGGCTTTTGACACCATGCCCCACTCAGATATTATTGATAAACACACCAGCCTGTACATTCACCCATACATCACAGGTTGGGTTGCCAACGGGCTTACACACAGAACCCACATGGTACAACTAGCAGTCTCCAGGTCCAACTCTTGAACAGTCATGACTGGTGTCCCATAGGACTCAGTCCTGGGAGCCGTACTGTTTGGCATATACATCTCAGATGTACAGGCAAACACAGGTGGACTATGGCAGACCATGTTTGGCAATGACTTTCAACTGGGAGCCATGATTGATAGTCCAGCTGACCCGGACATCCTTCAAGGGGCCTCACAGAGAACGTCACAGGGTGCCAATGACATGGCCTTCAGCCAAGTGCCACTAACTGCATGGTCATTCCATTGCAGAATTGGCACCCACATATTAACACATGAGCGGCAGCCACTTTAATACAGACGAGGTAATGGGGTATCTGGGGACTAAGTAGATAGTGATCTCCCCTGTGACAATCATATCTCTACAGTAGTTAGGACATCCTTCTTTGTAGGCCATCTGACTACTAAAGGATTCCCATTTAGACATACTGGGGTTATAGTGCCCCTTTAC
Source organism: Protopterus annectens (assembly GCF_019279795.1). Lineage (NCBI taxonomy): Eukaryota > Metazoa > Chordata > Ceratodontiformes > Protopteridae > Protopterus > Protopterus annectens. The sequence continues at coordinate 1,941,524,581 of NC_056726.1, forward strand.
TCATCACTCATCAGTCCCATCATAGGGTATAATAACCCATGTGGGATGTACCTCAGAGGACACATCCAACAGCTGGGGCATCCACGAATGGACCTCACTAAGGGGAATACTGGCCTGCAACATATGGCCTACGCAGCTGGACTGAATAAACTCCTGCTTTACTCAGTGGCATCTCATTTACCCAGGGATGATCTCCACTGGCCAACACAGCCATGTTGAACTCAGGCTTGATGGATATGCTCCACTTATGGGAATCCATGTCACAGTGGGCCACACACTGTAGTGAGCTGACCTTGCCACAACAATAACCAGAAGATGCTGGAGGGACAGCTTCCTGTCACAGACACTCCCCATACTTTGGAACAACATCCCTAACTACATTATACAGAGCCCCTCACTAACACTCTGCAAGAAAAACCTTGAAGGTTGGATGGGGAACAGTAGATGCACCCCAGGGATCCCGCCATTGGCTCTGCTCCACAGAGGGATGGTTAATAAATCAATGGTGTGGCAAAAGCTGACACATTTTGGCTGGCCTTATGAATGGCCTCTGGCAGTTGGCCAAGTACCCACATATGACTCTATACATGCAGTATTTGCATATGCTGATAGCTTAATTTACTGTTCAGGTGTTGACTTAACTTGTGCCAATGGCTGTTGTGTGTGCAATAGTTGAGGGCTGCCTATGCTGGATGCACACAGTAGACTGCCTATACATGACAATTTACAGGTAGTGTTGTGTGTGTGCCATCCAATTTTACTGTGTGTGTGCAGGTGAAGAAAGGTGTCAGTCCCTAGGTGCCTGCACTGTCAGTGTGTGTGCTATACGTTCCCTCTTTGCCAAGGCATGGGCATACTGGGCACGCCTCTGTCTGCCTACTGGAGCTGGCTCAGGGTGATCATGGTCTGAGTACCACTGTGCCTGTGGGGCCCTTGGCAATGGTGGTGGCTGTGAGGGCCTTCACCATTCTGTCCCTGCTGCAGCTGTTTCTGTAGGACCATATTGTGTAGCATGGCACACACTATGAAGATGTGGGCACATGTGCCTGGAGAGTACTGCAGGGCTCCACCAGATATGTCCATGCAATGGAACCGTGATTTCAGCATCCCAAGCACACACTCTGTGATGATTTTGGTTTGTGCGTGTGCCTCATTATGGTGTTCCTGCATGGGTATGTGTGCATTTCTGATGGGAGTCATCATCCACGGTTCCAGTGCATAGCCAGCATCCCCCACCAGGTGACCATTTGGGATGTCCCCCCTGACAAATATCCGATACAGCTGTGAGGCATGCCAGATGTGGGAGTCGTGATAGCTTCCAGGGCTGCCAGCACACACATCCATGATAATGCCCTGGGCATTGAACTTGACCTGGCAGTTGATGGAGGGGTATCCCTTGTGGTTTATGTAGCACCTACCCTGCTCACCGGGTGGTGACTTGATGTGCATGTGCATGCAGTCTATTGCACCCAGTATCTCCAAGTATTCTGCCACATGGTGGAAGAGACACATATTGCTGGCCAACTTCTCCTGCATTCAGGGGAAATATATGTGCTCATTGGCATGTGGTAACATGGCATCCAGGAACTGGTGTAGTACCCTGGATGCTGATGCCTGTGAGATACCCATGATATCCCAGCTGTTTTTTGAAAGGTACCTGTAGCTAGTATTCTGAGGCTTACACATACCTTCATAGCCACTGGGATGGGTTCCCCTCTGTTTGTTCTGGCTCTGAGGCGTGGCTGGCACAGCTCCACAAGTTGCTGTAGGGTGTCCCTGTCCACCCTGTAATGCTTTATTATCTCCAGATCATGTAGCCCCTGGTAGATTACCCTGGGTCTGAACACTCTCCTCCTCCTCTGGTGCCTGCGGTGGTCATGTGCATCATCTTCCACACCACCTTCAGTCTCCAACACATGCTGGTGGATCAAAGCTATGGCAGCTCCTAACCTGTACATAATAAAAATTTCCTGTCTGTATACACCACTGGTGCAGATTGTATGGGAATACACAAATGTTTGTGTGAGGTGCTTTCACACTTCATAGCATTGTGCTATGGATGCTGCTGATGTAAGTGGGTGTGTATGAACTATTCCAGCTGCTGCGTGTCTTAATTATGGGTTTTGCAATAAGTTCTGCAAGTGTGGGGCCTTTACTGTGGAGATCTACTTGCCTGTCTTGATTAATATGTTGCCCTTTAATTCAATTTTAGACCTGGATCCCCTCCCATTAACAGGCATGCATATACCTGCCGTCTTTCTTGTTCTGTACTTTCCCTACCCAGTCATGGTGAAATGTGCTTTGTAGCTGATATACTGCATATCGCCTTTGTTCTGCTTTGACACTTTGCTGTTTACTTTGCAGTACAGCCCCTCCCCTTTCCTGTGCTGCAGTAGCTGCTTGCAGCCTTGCTAGCTGTTGTCAATGGCCTACTGTAGGCCCCTAGGTGTTAGTCATTTGTAGTCCAGTTTCACTGCTGCAGCATTTCCTTATTTCTTTCCTATATCCTTCCTGTTTCAGCTGCAGTGTGCGATGCGCATGCCCGTTTACCGGGTTTACACATGTTTTCATCTCTGTTCACATGCATATTCATTTACCTTGTGTACTCTCAGCTAAGCATAGCTATGGGCAATTCGACACACTCCTATCCTGCAGCTTTGCCTAGCTAGGGGCAGACTGATGTAGCAATGCTCCAATGTGCTTACATGACACACCCCTCTCTTGATGTCACCTTTATCTCAAGGGCTCACCTCGGTGTTATAACGCTACGCTGTGAGGTGCATCCTTACACCAGCAGGGAATCTGCGATTCACTATTACTCCTCTCATTTGCATGGCATTGCCTACTAATACCTAGCTACTGTGCATAACACTGTCATCGCCCCTTAGCAACCTTCTGCCATGAGTATGGTGTAGCATGCTTGCCACTGACTATTATGGGGAAATCGTGATATGTGTTTCATTGCAGTTTTATTCTATATTTTTATATATTCCTTGCGATCCCCTTTGCGCACCACTGCCCTGCGCTTCCATGTCACGATAGTGCGACTATATATATTAAATGTTAATTTTATATCTTGTACATGTTTTTTTATATCAATGGCTATATATTTAGCCATTGGCATATATTAACATTATAATACATGTGTTTGGTCGACTGTCATGGCTCTGATTTTATGTTTGCAAAAATGAAAACCGTTTTCTACGGTTTACATTTCTACATGCTTACACTATGCCTGCACCACTTCCTGAATTGCTGTATACCTTCATTTGCATGCTACACTGCTGCACATGGGGTAATTAGCATACAAGGCTCAGGAGTTATGCGGGTGTAGCGTACACAGGTAGTGCACGTGGAAACAGCTCGTACCTGAATCGCTCAGTGGCCATATTTGGTGTTAGAAAACTGATGCTACACCTACACCTGGTGCAAGCTTCATGAATATCAGGGTATGTATTGTTAGTGTTATGCAAGAAGTTCAGAATTTCCAGATAGAAGGTATTAAAAAAGATTAAGAGCAAAATTAGTGGAAAGTAAAATACTTGCACAAGAAAACTGTGAAAAGTTTCAAATGCAAATTTTTGTTCATTATTACAACAAATCCATGAAAATATTATATAGGCCAAGAAACTTTGGGCCATTTGGATAAAGAAGCGACTTAGGAAGATTGAAAATATAAAGAAGAAAACCAAGAGATTTTTGAAAGTTATAAAAATGAAACATGGTCATGGGAAAGAAAAAGAAACCTGATATGGAGCAATATTTATGCAAAAGAGAAAGCCAAACTAATCAATACAAAAAAGCAGCTCCAATGATATTTGAAGAGAAATACCGGCAAAGGCACCCAGGTATGGAAAATTTCACAATACAAAAAATAAGATCAGAAAGGGGGAACATAGAGCAAAAGATTATTAAAGTAGAATTTAAACAAATAGAAGCTAAAGTTATGGAATACTTGCAAAGTGAAGGATTCAGTGTAGAAAATCTAACACAGGTTAAACCACAGCATGATGGAGTAATGAGACCCTAAAGTAAGAAGAAACACGTGGAGCGGGAGGCATCTGAAGGAATTTCTACACTGGAAAGAAAAATATTTAATATGGTGCAATATGTATTCAAAGCAGAAAGTAAACCTAATCAGTACAAAAAAAATAGCACTGGAGACACTTGAAGAGAAATTCAGGCAAAGGCATCTGGATATGGAAAATTTTACAACAAAAAAAAAAAAAGAAAACAAAGAGGGAAGTGGAAAAGAGGATTAATAACGAGGAAGTTAAAGAAACAGAAACTGAAGTTATGGATTACCTGCAAAGTGAAAGATTTAGCAAAGAAAATCCATCTCTGGTAATGTCACAGCATGACAGAACAATGAGTTCTCAAATTAAGGAGAAACAGGTGGAACAGGAAGCATCTGATCACTTGCCACATGAAGATACTCTTGAACCTTCAGTAAGAAAGCAGTAGAAAAGTTCAATTGGAGTTACACACTAAGGGAAAGAGTAGGAGATAGTGGCAACTCTGACACAGTCAATGTTGTGGAGTGATAGGCCAGGAGTTCCCATATGAAAGAGCAACGAATGATGGAGGATGTAGCTGAAGAGAAAATGTCACAGGAAGATGCTCTGGAACTTTCTGTATGCCTCAGGAAATGGAGAACAAAGAATGTGCCATTAGTTTAGAGAAAATGATCTAAGGGAAGCATTGCTTGATTTAATAGAGATGGATAAACATATTAAGATCAATGAAAGAAATAGATTACAGGAAGTAAATAAGACCCAGCATGTTAGAAATCTGATAAAACAAATTAACACAGCAATCAACACTATTAACAGAAATTCATGTGATATAACAGAAGTAAATAAGATAACTACTGTGCAGCTAAAGTGACAACAGACAAGGTTTTACCACAAAAACACAGGGCAGTAAGGGAAAGGAAGGGAAGAAATCAAATGCCATAATGGAACTATTGAATAAGGCAAACTATAAAGCAATTAAGAGAAATCTCGCTGTTAGAAGAGATTAAAAGATGGGACAAATTAACAAAAGTACTTTAAAGATAGATTTGATAAAAATAACGTGCAGTAGAAGAACAGACCATGATCTTTCATATTCTAGGGGTAGTGCAAATAATAAACTAAAAATATTGGTGCAGGCAAAAAAACGTAGAAGATATGCAGATAAATATTAAGGAAAAGTACAAAATTAGCAATTCATTGATGACATCAAAAAGTTTTATAGAGAGTTGGGAAACAAAGCAAAAGGAAAAGAAATAAAAAAAAAAATAGAATAAATAGACTCATTTTGGAAAAATACCTCTTAAGGAAATACCTCTGAAGATACTGTGGAACATAACTAAGATGCTGAATGGATAGAAGAAGTAAACTAAACAGTAAGAATTTCAAATGTATAGGAATATAAAATGTGATGAAGTAATGGCCAGAGAAAGTGAAACAAAAATAAGAAAATCTCTTTATTTGAAAACCCCAATCCCAGATGCAGTACCTAACTTCTAGCTGAAGGTATTAATATCTTTACATGAAGATTTTAGCCCTGAGTAAGAACTGCTTATATGTGCATCTGGGACAGATACTGACTTGGTTTACAACAGGAAAAATAATATTCCTCCTAAAGAGTGAACCTGCAAGCTATACTTTAGACCAATCACTTGCCTCTTGATGATTTAGAAACTATATGTCACTTGCCAGGTCAGGATAAAAGAGGCGAGCATCATGGGTTCTTGTTCAAGCTGCTTTATTGTATGCAAACACATCATAAATGAGATTAAGTAACTTTATAAACAGGTAAGCTATTATACACATAGATGATAACATTCTGGCTGCACCTTCAAAATGGCACTGAATCTAACACATGCTTGGTATTTATATGCAGACACAGATCTTACAAGTGCTTCTTAAAGGTACAACACAGCTGGTACTCTACATCCTCCCTCTTTGAGAAAATGTATTAGACATTGTTACTGAAATTAATGAATATGCAATTTATATAGAAATGATTTTCATCATGCAATTATACAACGCTAGAAATACATCCAAGTTGCTGTGTATTTCACACTAGGCTTTGAAATGCGACCATATAATGTGACATAAAATTTGGGATCTGGTTTTGCAACTGGAATAGTTTCTGCTGCCTGTTCAATCTTAGGAATACTGAAATAATCTGCCAGAACAGTATCAGGTGTCAAGACATGTTCTATAACAAGAATATCATCTGGATTGCTTTGAAAGTTAGACTCCCGGATTCACAAATCCTCCGTGTAAGACTTAATAAGTCTTACTCGGAGGCTGCAGTTGAACAGTATGACATCAGCATGCCATGAATATTCATGAGGGCACACTGACTCAACCGTAAGTCTTACATGGACCGGGTAGGAAAGCAGGGGGCGTGTCCGACTGCCGAGCAGTCTAAACGGCCACGACCCTGCAAGGTTTGTAAAAGGAAAATGAAAGCACACAAGAGCGAGTCTGCTCAAATGTCCTAGCACCAAACACCACACTCTCTACATTGTAAACCCCCATCACAGTTATGAAAAGTAAAAAATTAATTTTATTTTTTTTAAATTCCAGAAATAGCTGCCCGTATTTGCGTGTGTGTGCGTGGGTGTGCCCATTGCTTAGCTGTAGTTAGCAATTCCGACATGGAAGAGCATAAGAAATAATGTTTATGTAAATCACACCAAATCGCAATAGCGTAGTGGTAGAGCATTCGCACAAAGAAGAGGCATTCATGGTTCAAGCCCCAACACTCCCCTTCTTATTTATGTTTTAAATCAGTACATGGAATAATACCTGACACATATGATTAAAATATCAGTAAAAAGCAGTGAAATGGCCAATGTATCAGTGAACAAAATATTACATTTTTAAAGGATCCTGATACATAATTGCTTGCAGTTAAGCAGCGCTATACCCATTGCAATAGAGTTGCCCATAGTTTAATAGCGCTTTACCCAGCGCAATAGAGTTACCCAAAGTTTAAGAGCACTGTACCCAGTGCAACAGAGGTGCCCAGAGCGAAATAGTGCTTTAACCAGCGCAATCTGTTTGCGCAGACTTGCGCGCCGCACCAACCAGTGCACAGTAGGGCAACATGGAGCAACGTAGAGCAAAGTTGCTTAAACGCAGCCACACCGCTAGCCTGTCTGGACAGTATGAAAATAAAATGAAAGACAAGGTTCAAACCCAGATCTCTGTGCATCCTAATCAAAGCACAGAGCCAGTAAGCCATGACAACTTAGGAGAAACAGCCACTGTTAACATACATATACTTAGTAATGGTAGATTAACCATTACTAAGCAGGTCTGCAGTCAGCCGAGAATTTGCAAAAATGGACAATCACAAAAAAGTGTGGGAAATGCGCCATATTTAAGCACCATAGGCAGGAATACTCACCATAACTGAGTGTAGCTCACATCTGCAGTTAGATGGCTGGTGCAGGAGAGGGTACATGCTTCTGAGCACAACGTTGGGGCATCAAGGAGTTGAAATACATGGTTTGGCTCCTTGTCCACCATCATGAGTCAAAACTCCTGCAGGGCCAGTTCCAAGGGACGGAGTACAAGGCAGAGGCTTGGAACTGGTTAGCTCATGACCTCACCAGTGTCACAGGCTTTCCTCGGACTGGTGAGCAGGTCCATCACCACCATGCAGACCTGAAGAGATGGAAGCAGGACCACCTGAACCAATGGATACAGGAGGCCCATGGGATGCAGGATACCCCACAACTGAGTAGGTAGCCATGGAATGCAGTATGTAGGAATTGATAACTGATTCTGTATAATGTTTATGTATGTCTCAATATCCCTTCATTTACTTTACAGCTGCAGGTGACCATGCTGTGAATCAGCAAGCCTATGCAGACAGGCTGCTATGGCTGCACCACCAGGCAGGTTAGTGATTATTCTGCATGTATTGTTATAAAAAATAGGGGAGATAGCATGAAATAAAGTGTTGTAGTCCAATAATACAGCCATAAATGGTCTGAATAACTCATCTGCATGTACTGTCAGATAAAAAAGTCAGAGAGCCAGAAAAAGAGTGTAGTAACCTATTAAGAAAGGTAACATATGTCTGGAATAATATCTCTGCAGGTACTGTCATATAAAATAAGTGAGTGAACCTGAAAAAGACTGTTCTAACCTATTAATAAAGGTATAATATGTCTTGAATATGTCTTCCATATGCACCATTATAACAAATAAAGGAGTGAGCCTGTGGAAAAGTGTGTAATGTCATTAATAAAGGTCTAAAACCCGGAGTGTGTCTGTGTCACTTAGTGTGAAATGTTGTTGTACCTTTGCATTATATAAATAGTACTGTTTTAAAAAGTGCTGGCAACCCAGAGTTGTGCAGTCCCATATAAAGTGGGTGATGGAAGTGCTAGTAGCTGTGAAGCATATATACAGTCTTCAACAGTCAGTTACTGGCTGGCATGCATAAGTAAATCTGGCACACGAGTAGCATGTTAATATGTTCCCCAGAAATGTGAGTGTGTGTCAAGAAATGCAGGGTTCTGTACAAATAGAAGTGAAAATGTCATGTGAAAACATCCAGATATGTAGATAAAGAAATATAAATGTAATCAAGGAATATGTAGCAGTAACATCTGCATCTTGGACAGTTAGTATGTCAGATATAGGTCAGGCATATATTGAACTAGCCAAATCCATTACACAACGTAATGCATTATGGCAAGTGTAATTATACATGTAGGGGATATACACCTGCAGTCACTAGGAATGTAGTGTAGAGTAAAAGTAATTATAAGATGTTAATCGAGGTTTTTTCTACACACTACTGTATGTGCATAAACCATGCAATCCCACACCTCAATGGGTATGTGTAGTCTTAAATATTTCTTGGGACATATGTCCTATTGTTCTATAAGTATTTGCATTTACGTTGATGCATGTGCCCTGTTCAAACCCAACAATCATGGTGGCCTGTTGCTACCAAACATCCCTCCATGCTGTTGGAATATCCACTGTCGTTCAATGTATGCATGCGTTATGCTTGCTGTTCATCTGTTGGAACCGTGGTGTGTTGGGTTAATGGGAATATTGCTGCATGCTGTTACAACTAGTCTGGAATGCTGCTGTTTATATTGTAATTAAACACACCTAATCACAGAATGTATGGGAAGGCCGGTCCCAGCGGACCCACCTGTCCCTCCTCAGCTGGCGAGTGCACCTGGCACCAGCAGGTCCGGTGCCCAGCCCGGGCTCCCCTCCTCCGTTGGTCCTGTGCCATCTTCGGGTAGAAGCACTGCAGGGGATTGGGCTCGTCCCCCCCATGCAAGCATGGGCGGAGAAGAGCCACCTGTCACCCTTCAAAGGGTTCGGGCTGTGGTACATAGGGAGATCTAGCATTCAGTCACTGATCCCCTATGCCAGCTCAAGGTGAGAGTGGCGCATCTCATGGGTGAGCCTGCCTGTCCTATGCAGCCCCCAGCACAGCCACCCTCGGGGCTGTGAAGGTGCAGTGGTGACTGCCCATGGGTAGGGATCTCAGTTCCACTGTTATCATCTGTGGGCTCATGGGCTTGCAATTTCCAAACATCCATGGTGCATAGGGAGATCCAGCATTCAGTCACTGATCCCCTACACCAGCTCGAGGCCAGAGTGGTGTGTCTCATGGGTGAGCCTGCCCATCCTACGCAGCCCCCAGCACAGCCAACCTCGGGGCTGTGAAGGTGCAGTGGTGACTGCCCATGGGTGGGGATCTCAGTTCCACTGTTACCATCTGTAGGCTCATGGGCTTGCAATTTCCAAACATCCGTCCCCGTCAATTGTGTTCACCCACCCCATGTGTCATACACCACCCCTGTATGCGTCTTGTCTGTCTTGTATGTTTACCTCCCCAACCTACCTCCCCAAACATACCTACTTCCTCTACCTCACTTTCCACTCTCACCTAAAAAAAAAAAAGGGCAATCTGTACCCACAAAAAAATTATGCTCCATACATAGCTGCCCATTTTGCACACATGTCCACTGGACATGTAAACTGATAATTATAATTGGCAATACAACATACTTTGGTGTGCTCACCCCTCTCCCAGGGGTGGAAGGCTTCAAATTTCACTCCAAATTTATTGCATATGCACAGCTGTTGCTGGTAAAGAAATGGGCAGCTATGGACCTTCCCTACACCCGTCCTGCACATCCTGAGCTTGTTTACCTACTGTCTGTTCCTCTTTGTGCCTCCTTTTTCACCACTTTCCTATCTCCCCATTTTCTTTTCTTTAAAAGAAATTACCACGGGGGTTAGCGGGAGTAAGCACTTTTAAGCAGTAGTAAGTGGGTTTAAGCAAGTGTGCGCATGTGTGCTCTTAGCTAAGCATCGCTAAGCATTGCGCAAACCCATGCAAACCCACTTACAACTGCTTAAAAATGCTTTAGTCACTCTATGGAAGGGCCCTTGTTCTGCTCAGCAGCAAAATAAAACACTTCTGCCAGTCTCTAACCCCAGACCATTGACACAATAGACTGCATGAATTACCACTAAGCCACAGCAGATATACAAATAACTTGGTGCTGACATAAATATATCATGCATTACAATGATGGAATGTAAATAGAAATTAGGAATGGTGCAACACAAATCCTGTTCTGTGGGTCTTTACCAGCAGTTGTTGTGGAATTGCATGACATGACTGTGAAAAGAGAACCTGCCATCCAAGCAGGGAATAATGTTACAGTAGCACCTTACAAACACCACACAGTATCAGGCCAGGATAAATACTGTCAAAGTTGACTAGGGCCGAGGGCAGACACCCCAACTGTGACTGCTTTACAGGGATGTCCCTGATTTGTAAACAAATGTTAGCTGTGCCCCACTGAATCACTCTGGAAAGTACTAACTTTAAGCAGACAAGTGTGGAATCACACATAATGAATAATCTCAATAGGTGAGAGTAGACACTGCTTGCACGTCAGAAAAGGTGTAGGTATACATATGCTCTGATTCCCAAGAAGGTCTCAACTACAGTATGTCTGTAATATATTGCAGGTGTATCTAACGTATATGTACTTTTCACTGAGGCCGTTCAAATACATACCTGAAAGTATCTGAGGCCTGGCAGAGGCAGAAACACACAGGCATATCAGCATTACTGCTGTTACACACTCTGCAAATAGCTTTGGAAGGAGTTCCACAAGTACGCCCTTATGTAGGAGTACAACATGGAAATATCACAGGATGTAGCCATGTACTGCTAACAACCAACTGTGACAATGCCAATGTGCCAGTGATGAAAAGACTGGTGTGGTGCACAGACAAAGTATAATAGGCTAACCTATAGCTACCATCTGGATATGTCCACAGGTGGGAGCAACGCAGACAGACTACTTGCCTTGATAGACTAACAGGTACACAGCAGTCCTGTATGTTCAGCAAGATAAACCTCACATGATAATAAAAAAATGCTCTTTGCAGTTCTGCACCCCTACCCAAAGATACAACACACCTGTGTATTCAGGCAAAAACCAGGGTGTAGGTAGGCATACTCAGTACTGAAATATGTCCAGTTGTGTTGAGCAGCCTGTGCTAATTGCAACACAAACAAACCACAAATTGTTCAGAGGTGAGTAATGTAATAATTACAGTATAGCAGTTCACAAACACTGCATGTGCCACAGGAATACAGTGCACTAACCACATTTGTATGGCAGTTAAATGTCTATTTCAGAAAGAAAGTACATACTCCCATGTATCCTGTGTTAGCATTTGGAGGGGTGAGTACATGTCTACACTGAGAAGCATGTACAGGAAGCAGCAATATTCAGGTTTGAGTGCAACATGCATATCACTGGCTACAACCCTAGCTTCACATAAGAGACATATACCAACCTTCTGACTGACACAACGGTGTCCAGAGCAAACAAGCATGGGCCCCACCTTGGAAAGCTGAAAGGGCTATGGCTACCTAACCTAGCATTTTATAGCAGTGGACTGCAATCACAGTGAGTAATGCAATCAGCACACAGGAGGCTGCATGCAATTATTGAATGGTGGGCAGCAATTGGTGCAGAGGCTGTCACATGCACAAGTGCAGATACCTAGAAAAGCAGGCTGTACCTGCTGTCCACACATGCAATAATATCATTGCAGGTACAGGGAGATAGAGAGCGAGAGCAAGAGAGAGACACAGACAGAGACAAAGACAAAGACAACAGAGAGAGAAACCGAGACAGAAACAGAAAAAGAGGGAGAACCCCCCCCCCCAAAAAAAAAGCCTACAAAACTGTAACAGATGGTGCAGGGAAATACAAAGGTAAGGTATGTGTAACTCATATGTATGTGTTGGCATGTAGTAGATGTTCCTGAAGAGTACTCTACACACTACAAATCATCTATGTGTGGCAGCAGTATGTTTCTATCTGTATCTGCATATGTGCATAGGGCAAGGGACATACTGCAACTGTTAGTGAAGAATGGACAGATATCTGTTGTTGAAGGTTGTTATGTGCATATATCTATGTAGGTCGTAGTGTGTGGCATAGAAAACAGCATGCAGTGCTGATATATGTCATGTGCTGGTTAAACGCTGTGGGACTGATTTGTCAGATCTGCTATGTTACAGACAGTGAGGCCTGCTAAAGCTACATGGGCCGAGGACACCCACATGCATTCTGCACAACACTGTGCAATATAATCACATAACTGTACATCCCACAACTGTCACATAACTGATATCCCCACCATGAAATGTGGACTGTACATGTGCCTATATGTACATCTATGTGTACAGCAATGGATGTGTACATGTATGTATATATATATATATGCATATATATATATATATATATATATATATATATATATATATATATATATATATATATATATATATATATATATATATAGAGAGAGAGAGAGAGTGAGAGAGAGAGAGATGGGGCCATATGTACTGCAACAGGTATGTGGTGACCAAGGCATGGACTGTAGACAAGTGTAGATACTGCAGTGCCATTCCTCCTTTCCAAAACACTGTACCCATTAACTACCACATAGGTAGAGATCTACCCAACACCAAAGGTGTGATAAGGGAACATGGGACACAGGTGGACAGTAGCCACCTCTTTGATAAAGACAGTTCCACACTAGACCTGTAATCTGTCTGTGCGGTATGTGTCATGACAACAGGTGTGTCATCTAGGGAAATGTAGGTCAGTGTTCCCCTCTAATCATCACAATGCCCTGTGTGGTATGTACCTCACATGACAACTACAGCAGGTGGAAAGGCCACAGACATAACCTGGAACAGGCTAACATGGTTCTGATGCACAAGGTGACATTATAGCAGTGTAGCAATATTAGCAAGTTGTCAACAGGAAAGTGTAATGATATCCTTGTATTTATATCTGAGCAGGCATTATGCATCACAGCTCTGATTGTCAATGTAGCATTGTTTACACCAGTGTTAGGTCTAAGTATGTAATGTCCACCCATGTGCCACTTGGCAGAAGTGTACAGTGTTTCCAGCATGTGTTAGTGAGAGAACAGTATGTCTGTGGTGTGTGCATTACAGATTAGCAGGTGTGCATCTGTGAACATGGTGGGTGCACACTGTCTGCATGTACATGCATAGTGGACACATGGAACGTGTGACATACCCTGTTGTACACATTAACATCTCATAGTATCTTTCGATGACCAGTATGCATTCTACTACAGATATGTACTAACATGGGTACACATGTGTGTGTGACATGGGTTGACAGTATGCTGTGGGTGATACTGTTGATACCTGTCAATGATTTGCAGTCTGGTAGTATACACAACCTCAACAGCATGATTATAACCAATCATTAGATGATGTCCAGACAAATGACACACAGTTGTAGGGAACTCAGTAACAGTTGGGTCCTTCCGGTACTATACTATAACAGTGACCACTGGTATTGACCGCCACCTGTACCTGGGACCACACCTGTTTGGCATATAGCCCTCTTAGGTACATGCAAACACACTAGGGATATGTCCATCCACATTTGTAAATGCATGCATTGGCCTACAATGCATTCCCTGGATGGGAAGCATATCCTACACAAGGATATCATACAGACAGTTACATGTTGTCCAATACATGCTGTATAGCAGTAAGCCGACTATGGCATAGTCATCCATATTTATTATACATACTATCCAGACAGTGCCACATAGGTGGTAGCCCTCAACATGTATTTTGGGTAACGGTGTGTACATACAGCCACATGTTATGTCATCTGTCCCTTGGTATCCACATATCCATAGGTATTGTGGAGTCCCTCAGTGTGTCACATAGGACATTAGGGGCCTAAATGCATATCCACAGAGCTGTTGTACACCTATGATGACTGTCCATTATTGCCAGTCGTTGTGTATGAATATGTCTGACATATGCCCCAGGCATGTACCCTCACTCACAGTACGCTATAGTAACTGTCATGGGTGTGTGTGCACAGATGACCTTGGACACAGATCACTACAGTGGCAGGGCTTGTCACATACATACATATGTGACCTACGATCTGAGAAGCAGTGGCACAATCTGTCAAAGGTAACAAATGTATTCATGTAGTATGCAGGCTTCACACCTATGTACTGATTGAGGTCACATGCACACATATTTATTTGCCACACAGATACCTGATGTGTGCAATGCACATACTGTTTTAATCATGATATGTCATACCATAGTAAAAGCAAAACCCACACTGCATTGACCAACTGTGTCACACACACACACACACACACACACACACACACACACACACACACACACACACACACGCACACACACGCACACACACGCACACACTCAGCAATTGCAGGATTCAAACCCCTACCTAACTATGTTATGATACTAGAGACATACACATTGACACAACCCTTACCTAACTATGTTATGATACTAGCGACATACACATTAACACGGTGTGCTATATGCTTTACTGGGTGGTTTCTATTCTCCTGCTATGTTTGTAGGATGCTGACATCATCAGACTTTACAAAGAAGAATGTACCTCTTTTAATTTGTTTTCCCAGTCTCCACAAAGGGCACTCCTCTCACAGGAAATCACACACCTACACACACACCCCCACACACACAGTCAGCATTTGCAGGCTTCAAACCCCTACCTAACTATGTTATGATACTAGAGACATACGCATTAACACGGCACGCTATATGCTTTACTGGGTGGTTTCTATTCTCCTGCTATATTTGTAGGATGCTGACATCATCAGACTGGACATGGTAATGTGTGTACACTTTGTTTTATGCAATCCCAGGAATGAGCCATGGGTTGGCAGGTGTCAACAGCTTGAACAGGACCTCATAATCCTCACCTTGTGTGATCTATCTGTGGACACATTGACATCCCTTCATATGTCAACACATATTTATGCACAGATTGTTGGTTTTGTGGATACAACATGTGTCAGGGGTGTTGATAAAGGGCTATTCAAAGTCTATGTGGGACATGTGTAGCTCTGTTCAGTGATGTATGTCCTGGGTGTCTACCTTGCAAACAGTCTAGCATGTTTGGGAACCATGATCTGCACATGAACATACCACAGTTGGTAGGGTTGTGTGTTTGTCAGCTTCCAATAGCTCTGTGTATGACTTCAACCATGATGGACTCCATGGCCTTTCAGATCAGACTTCATAGGCTTACTGGACTATACTTCCCATGGTGTGTTGTGCACCTACACTTGTGGGGAGTGCCATATGTTGCTGTAACACATTCAACGGTTCCAGATCCTGTGGAGAGGGGAGGCTCCACAGACTGTTCAGGTGCAGGGTCTGTTTGTTCTGTACTTCATGCATGACACATATTGGGAAACAATGTAATCCAATTGCTGCCATGTTTTTGGCTTTTGAGGGAGCTGTTCAGCCATTCTACATGTGATATCCCCTGGTATGATGACTGGGACTATGGTCAGTGGGAGGTGGGTATGTCTATATGGGCCTGTCTGACAGGATGTCGGCATTGTCAGTCAGGTACAGTTGACCCTGACTCAGGACATATATGAGTGTACATTGCTATTTATGACATAGCTGAAGGAGGTGTCATGATTCAGTCTGGAATCCTTCTCAGCTACTCTTTACAAAACACCAACAAACCTGAGCACTAATCCCTGTTATACTCTTTTACACACTTAACACCCTACTGATCCTTTGCGATCAGGCTACGAAGTATGTCAACATAATATCCTGCCATGTCCAGGGGTCGGTTTTGTTTGTACTCTCCAGTCCAGCTAGTAAATATTGTGGTTTTGACACATTGTCACATCTGCCTCATGTACACAGACAACCCTCTCCTCCTCCCAACAAACTCAGATATATGTGAGAGATGCAACAATATTGACATACAGGAGGCTGAGCTCTCTTGACCTATGATTGGCATAGTCTATCAGGTGGTGAAGGTAACCACACACACTACATATCAGTCTCACATAAACCTATAGCAACAGCAATCAAACCACATTATCACACATAAACATACTCGGAGGATCTACATAAACTCTACCTAAGCAGCAGAGACCTCCAAAGCAGACACACAAACAACAGCTACCCCACTACAATACCCACATATCACATAGTTCACAATGTCAATGTGCCACAAAGTCACTGCCCTTCAGGCTAAACAACACACCTAATACACTTGTAATCTTGTCTAGCATCTTACACCCACCAAGTATGATATCACAGTATACCAACAAGCTGATCACGTTTAACAGTTGGCTAACATATTGGTGTCATTCACAGGGGATACAGTGTCTGTCAGCCTGGGGTGACATGCTCGACATGCCACGTAGCTTCCCTATGGACAGCTTGCACCTGTCACCCTTGGACCTTCGAATACTGGCTAAGGCAGTTGCTACCACCATACTGCCTTTTTTAAGTGGGGCTCAAAAGACAAATTCACCTCCATAGACATTACAGAGTACATGACACTGAGGGTAATGCTGCTCAACACCAGATGTGTTACCCTCAGATTGCTACCACTCAGGAATCTCCTCACTATGGACAACAGTGATATCTGTGCACTAACAGACACCTAGTTCAGGCTCCCAAATGCACACCAGCACTACCAGGTTATATTTCATACCATGCTTTCTGACCACAAAACTCAGAAAAGCCAACACAGATAGGGGGAGTATCCATATACATGACAGATACACATACCTCCAGGTTGGTAGCACTGCACAAAGCATCACAGACCATACATATGCACCTAACATTGTGCATATCTGCCTTTTGGTTTGTTGCCTGCTCATGAACTCATGAACCACACTCGGCTTTCCTGGGAACACTGGACAATATGAAGGTCTCCCCAAACACCATTATATTGGGTGACTCCAATTATCCACACATTGACTGGGGATAGTACTCAGGCCCCAACACCCTCGCCCAACAGTTGCTACTATTTGTGCACTCATATGCTATGGCACAACCGGTCACAACACTCACAAGAGGGGACAACATATTGGACATGATCATCACCAACATGGGGACTCTATGTTCCACACCTGAGATATACCCCTCATTGGTAATGTCAGAACATACATTTATCTCACTGGACATCCATATCCCGTCCACACACCCATCCTGGGTAATCTTGGTGAACTTCTCAAAAGCAAATGTCACACTTCTCCAAACCAAGGTGGTATCCATCAGAGACCCTGGGACAGTGGTAAGTATGGCTCTGACTGCTGAATCCATACACATTCTATGGACACCTAGTGGACTGCATGGATCGTGCTATCCCAAATAACAACTGGATTCACTCATCCAATGGCAGGGACCTGTCTGTTAGACCCTGGCCATTAATAAGCTGTAAAACAAAAGGAGGACCCTACTACATGATAGAGCACAATCCCAGATAGGGAAGGCATCTGTGATCTGTACTACCAGACAGCTACAATCACTCATGTATTTATGTCAGGCCTGCTTCTCACGGACAATTGCACCAGACACGTAGGACACTCACAAGCCCTTCTTCAGTTAATTCAGGTACCTGGGTGGACACTCACTGATATGCTGTGAGTTACTGCATACTGACTAAACATACCCTGAACCCACAGACATTGCCAACATCCTGGCAAACAGGTTCAGTGCAGATGTCTCCCCCCATCCTCCCTAAGGAGCTACTGTCCATCCCAACAAGATTGTAACCTCCCTGACATCATAAATAAACAGGTGAGTGCTGCCCTCCCCACAGCGGACAACACAGCATCAATGGGACCAGACAGTGTCCCAGCCTGCGTCTTACACGGGCTTCATGACAGACGTAACCCTCACATTACATCACTGTTCAATATCAGAGTTACTGCAGGATATGTACCCACGGAATTGCGTACAGTGATAGTGGTCCTGCTCCACAGAGTTGCTGCCACAACGGACCACAGACAATATCGGCCTATAAGGCTAACTAGCCTGTTCTGCAAAGCTATGGAGTGTATTGTAATGGGACTCATGCACATAGACATCGGAAACGTACAGACACTGAGTCCTACACATTTCAGCGTTGTTGTGGGAAGATCTTGCCTCCTGGACCTGTTTGTATTCTTTAAACAGTTACCAGGTCCATCGGTGTAGGGATGGTTGTCCACACAGCCTGCCTGGACCTTGCACAACCCTTCCACACAATACCCCACTCGGCCATTATGCATAGGCTCGATATCAACACATATCTCACACGATGGATTGTTACCTGGATCAGGGATAGCACCCACATACTCAGTATTGCAGGTGTCATGTCTGACTATACACCAGTTACACATGGCATCACACAAGGCTCAGTCCTGGGACCTCTCTTGTTCAGTATATATTTGTGTGACGTACGGCTAACACAGGAGGAATATGGCTGACCATGTTTGCAGATGACTGCAAACTGGGTGCCATAATCAACTCTCCGGCTGGCACATGCATACTCAAATGGGGTCTCACAGAGATAGGATGACTGTTGCCTGAGCCATGGACTACAGCTAAATGCCATTAGTTGCATAGTCATCCCCTTTGGGAATAACAACATGCCCACACATTACCACATAGGTAGTAATCCATTACATACGGTAGTAGTTGTTATGGGTTTGGGGACACAACTTGTTTGTACTCTCGCCTTTGACAATCACGTTGCCAAAGTGGTTAGACAGAACTTCTATATAGCCCACCTTATCCTATATGGTTTCACATGTTGATCAAGTGAGGTCATTGTGCCCCTATACTCGTCACGACCGTGCTTGGTTACAATGCCACATATGGGATGTACCTTACCCGACACCTGCAGCAACTGTAATGGCCACAAATGTTCCACAACAAGCAGATGTAGGGACTCACATGGATGCCCTGCACAGTTCAGATACAGATCCAGCTCTACTCAGTCGCTTACCACCTACACCGATGTGTTGTGTGCCTGTAGTTTAAGGAAATATCCGAATCAGATTTAATGGACATGCTCCACCTCAGGATATCCGACTCCCTTGGAGCTACACACTCCAGGGACATATACATCAGCACAGATGTTAATGGGACATGCTGGAGGGACAAATTCTTATCCCAGAGGCTGCACTCACTCTGGATTGTAATCCCGGTTTTGCATGGGCAGAGCCCCCACTGACCACCTACAGGAGACATCTTCACAAGTGGATGGGTGATCGTATGTTTACCCATGGGATATCTTCTGGGTCCCTGCTAGACAGAGGCACAATACACTAAATGTAAATGGGCTATCTTGTGTGACCTACTATTCACAGGCACAGTGTTCTACTTTGACAGGGTTGCAAAAGCCAAACACAATCTGGCTAGGCTTGTACATGCCCTAAGGTTGATAGGCTAGTATCGACCTCTAAACCTATGCTAATGTTCAGGATGCACAATATGTTTATTGCTGATACTGTTTGCAGGTTTTATCATCTTTACTTTCCCACTTTCTATGAACAACTTAGGTATCTGCAGAACATATTTGATAATGACAGGGTTCCACTATATTATATATGTGTCTGTTGTCCTATAATTGTGTGCACAGGGCAGATTGCTGGATAGTGAGAGGTTTCTGGGTTAACACATGCAACTGCCTAATATGTGTGGCCCACTGCTATACTCCGACATGGTCTAAGTGTGTGAGCATGCCCAGTTCAGACTATCAGTGTTCTGTTGCCTGACATGTGTCTCATTTATTCAAGTGTGTGAGCATGCCCAGTGTGACCTTTCAGTATGTTGCTGTCTGAGGTCCACTACATCTGTTGATGTATGTGTACATGTCCAATATTAACATTTGTACTATGTGTGTTGAAAGTCAGGTTCTATTCTTACTGCGGGACGCACCTTTGTGTCATAACTCGACAGGGATTATGCTGTGCCTGCAGGGTTTCCATGGAATACTTAGCATAGACTTATTAACATTTCTTCATACAAGCTGATCACTGCAATACTGTCATGGCTTAGTGGTTCAGTACTATGACTATAGTGCACAGTATCCTGGGTTTGAGGCCAATCACTGCTTTATATTTTCATACTGAGCAGACCAGACTGCTTAAGGGCCAGTAGAGCAAATATGAGCATGTTGCCCTTTTTCAGCTATGCCCTACTTAGGTTCATAGGTTCATAGGTTCATACTAGGCTATCTGCCCTGAAGCATTTACAAGCCTAGCCAGAGTGTGTTTGGCTTTCACCACCCTCTGAACTGATTTTACTGTGCCCTTTGTAAGGTTAGTTTACTGTGCCTCTGTCTACTAGTGACACCAACGTAATCCCCATGGTAAACCTACGATCTCCCATCCACTTGTCAAGATTCCTCTTGAAGAGAGTCAGTGAGGGGCTCTGCCTAGCATGGCCTGGGATTCTATTCCAGAGCGAAGGGAGCCTCTGGGTTAGGAATATATCCCTCCAGCATGTCCAATTTATTTCTGTGCTCAGGTTCATGTCCCTCGAGTGCATAGCTATATGGTATTTCGATTTTCTGAGGTGGAGCATGCTCATTAATTCCAGGTTGAACATGGCTTTATACGTCAGGCATAGATTGCCTCTAAGTAGGCAGTATGCAACTGAGTAGAGCTGTAGTTTCTTTAACCGAGAAGCATATGGCATCTGTTTGAGTCCCATGATCCTATTTGTGAGGTACTTTTGAGGTCTTTGTAGTTGCTGCAGGTGTCAGGTAAGGTACATCCCAAATGGGGCATTGTATTCAATTATGGGCCTGATGAGGGATGAATGAAGGGGCACAATGACCTCCCTTGATGTAGATGTGTATCCTTTCATGATAAGGTGGGCTATATAGAAGGTCTTTCTAACCACTTTAGCAATGTGGTTGTCATAGGGGAAATTACTGTCAACTTGGGTCATCAGGTCCCTAATTACTTCTTCCATACTTAATGGATTCCCGCCTATGTGATAATTTGTGTGCACTTTGTTTTTGCCAAAGGGTATGACTATACACTTTTTAGCATTTAGCTTTAGGCCATGGCTCTGGCACCTGTTATCCATCTCTATGAGACCCTTTTGGAGGATGCTTGTTCATAGGTTCGTAGGTAGGTACTAGGCTATTGACCCTAGGGCCTATACAAGCCTATCCAAAAATGTACCCTGGCTTTCACCACCCAAGAAAATTATTTTCCTGTGCCCCTGTCAAGCAGAACCACAGAAGTGATCCCCGGGGTGAATTTCCTATTACCCATCCAATCATCAAGATTTTTCTTGAACAGTGCTAATGAGGAGCTCTGTTTGACATAGATATGTAGTCTGTTCCAGAGTATGGGAAGTCTCTGGGATAGGAATCTATTCCTCAAGCATGTTCTGTTTATTGTGGTGACAAGGTTTAGGTCCCTAGAGCGTGTAGCTCAGAGGGATTGGGATTTCTTTAAGTGGAGCATGTCCAACAGCTCTGGGTTTGACATAGCTTTGTATGCTAGGCAGAGATCACCTCTGAGTAGGCGATATGCGACGGAGTAAAGCTGGAGTTTTTTGAGATGGTCTGTGTAAGGCATCTGTTTGAGGCCAGTAATCCTCTTTGTGATGTATTTTTGCAGCCTTTCCAGTTGTTGTAGATGTCTTGTGAGGTACATACCAAAAGGGGCGTTGTACTCTATAATGGGTCTAATGAGTGATGAGTAGAGGGGAACAATGACCTCTTTTTTTCTGGATGAGAAACCTTTTGTGATGAGGTGTGCCACGTAGAAGGATTTCCTGACCACTTTGGCGATGTGATTATCAAAGGAGAGACTACTGTCCACCTGTGTCCCAAGGTCTCTTATTACACTTTCGGTGTTAAGTAGACTACCGCCTAGGTGGTAGTGCATGGGTACAGAATTTTTACCAAAGGGGATGACAGTGCACTTTTTGGCATTGAGCTTGAGACCATGTCTTTGACACCAGGCATCTCACTCAGTGAGGCCCTTTTGTAGGATGTCCACATCGTTAGGAGTTTCAATTATGACTCCTAGTTTGCAGTCATCTGCTAATTTAGTTAGCCAAAGACCTTCTGTGTTAGCCTGTACTTCAGAGAAGTAGATACCAAACAGGAGAGGACCCAAGACTGAACCCTGTGGTACTCCACTTGTCACTGGTCTGAAGTCTGATTTGGAGTCTGATACTTTCACAGTGTGGGTTCTTTCAGTAAGCCAGTTGGCAACCCATCTTGTGACATAGGGATTTATACCTAGTTTAGTGAGTTTATCTATAATTCCAGAGTGGGTACGGTGTTGAACACCTTGGCGAGATCTAGATAGGCTGTGTGAAAAACCTTACCCTTATCTATGGCTTTGGTGTCTACTTCAAAGAAGTCTATCAGGTTTAGGAGACATGGTCTGCATTTTACATATCCAAACTGTGTGGGGTCCAGGGTTTGAAGATCTCCAGTGTCTTTGTTTATGAGTTCCATGATGATACATTCCATGGCCTTGCAGACGAGGCTCGTCAGGCTAATGGGGTGGTAGTTCCAGGGGTCTGTTGTGGCCCCCCCCCTTTGTGGAGTGGGATAACTGTCACGGTGCACCATTCAATGGGCACAAAGCCTGAGGTGAGGCTATGATTGAACATGGTACTTAGGTGAGGTGCCAGTTCATTCTGTAGTTCATGTAGAAGGCAGCCTGGGATGTTGTCAGGTCCCATGGATGCTGTGTTCTTGGCTTTGGAGTGTGAAGTTTTTACCTGTGCAGCCGTGATCACAGGAACTTTGCATTCTTCCAGTATAAAGATGGGCCCTTTAGGGGGTGAGAGGGGGTAAAGTTAGCATTGAACCTATCTGCCAGGATGTTAGCAATATCAGTTGGTTCTGTATATTTAGTGTCATTGTGCTGTAACTCAGAGCAGATCTGAGTGTTGCCATTGAGATTTTTGACATAGCTATAGAATGCTTTGTGGTTGTCTTTAGAATCAGTGGCAATTTTGTTTTCATAACTAGCTTTGTAGGATTTTATGAGGGATCTCAGCTTCTTACTGAGGCTGACCAGGGAGTTGTTCCAATTGTGGGATTTTACTCTTTTTTGCAACAGTTTCTTTCTTCTGTTGTAGAGTTTGTTTATGGTAGAAGACCACCAGACTGGCTTCCTTTTTTAGGAGGATAGCATCTTGGTTCTGTTAGGGATAGCATGATCCATGCACTCGTGTAAGTGCTTATAAAGTGCATTTGTGTAGGATTCATCAGTCGTGCCTCTATTGTCCATCTGCATGGGTGTCATGAAGTTTGCCACTTCTGTCTTAAGAAGCGTGAAGTTGGCTTTGGAGAATTTTTTTACGGTTGTTTTCCTAATGGGGGGTGGGAGCGGGATGTGGATGTCTAGGGTGATTAGCTTGTGGTCGGATCTGACCAACGAGGAGCTGACCTCTGGTGTGGAACACCGGTCACCCATGTTGGTGATATTGCTGCCTCTGGTGGGGGTGTGGATAAGTTGATCCAAAACGTTGGAATTGATGATTTCCAGAAAATGTTGAGCAAAAGAGTTGGTACATGAGTAGTTTTCCCAGTTAATGGGAGAGTAGTTGAAATCACCCATTATTAGAGTGTTGGGTTGTACCTTAATATTTTCCAGTGTATCAAGAAAAGAGGAGTGGTAATCCTGGGGCATGATGGGGGGGTCTGTAGCAAGCTACAATCTAGATTGGGGTTTTGCCTAGAGTTAGTTGAACTTGGATAATCTCGGATGCATTATGCTGAGCAACTAGCTTGGAGGTGTGGATATCCTTAATGAATATGGACACTCCTCCACCTTTAGTGTTTCGGTCTGGGTTTGGTGGCCGAATGGTGTGGTATGAATTATAGCCTGGTAATGCAGGGGTTCTCTCTGGAGCTTTGAACCAGGTCTCTGTCACTGCACAGATGTCAATGTTCTCCATTTTAAGGAGTGTCTCAAGTGAGTGCATTTTGAGGTTTAGACTTCTAGCATTGAGTAGCATTACCCTCAGATTTTGCTTGCTTGTACCTGTTACGGTGGTGAATTTGTCATTTGACCCTTGCCTAAAAAAGGCACTATAGGGGTGGCAAGAGCCTTTGCCAGTATCTGGAATCCCAAGGGTGACAGGTGCAGGCCATCTCTGGCAAAGCAGCGTGGTCTGTCGATCATGTCATCCCAGGCAGACAGATACTGGATTCACTTAGAATGACATCAGAAGCTTAGCCAACTGTTAAAGTCAATCATTTTGTCCTTGTACTGTGGTGTCATTCTGGGTGATGGCAAGATGCTACTCAGGGCTAGGGTCATACCGGCCTGGGCTGCAAGATCAGAGAGCTCCTCCATGTCTCTTTTCATGTGTCTGCTGGAGAGTCAATTATGGTGCCCAGTTTGCAGTCATCTGCAAACCTGGTCAGCCACAGTCCTCCCGTGTTAGCCTGTACCTCTGAAAAATATATGCCGAACACAAGAGGTCCCAGGACTGCACCTTGTGGGACACCACTTGTAACTGGTTTAGAGTCTGACATGGCTCCAGCAATTCTGACTATGTGGGTTCTGTCCTTGAGCCAGTTTGCAACCCATCTTATGACATAGAGGTTTATATTAAAGCTGGAGAGCTTATCTATGATGCCCGAGTGGGGTATTGTGTCAAAGGCTTTTGCGAGGTCCAGGTAGGCTGTGTGGACTACCTTCTGCTCATCAGTGGCCTTGGTGACTGTTTCAAAGAAATGCACTGGGTTTAAGAGGCAAGATCTGCCCTTAACAAAACCAAATTGGGTAGGATCCAGTGTCTGTAGGTCCCCAATGACTTTGTTTATGAGTTCCATGATGATCCTCTCCATAGCTTTGCAGACCAGGGTAGTCAGGCTTTTGGGGCGATAGTTTCCAGGGTCCGTAGAGGCACCACCTTTGTGGAGTGGGACCACTGTTGCTGTACGCCATTCTTTGGGTACATATCCTGTAGTGAGGCTGAGATTGAACAGCAGCTGTATGTGGGGGTTTAGCTCTTCTTGGAGTTCATGTGGAACTCAGCCCAGGACACCATCTGGTCCTATTGATGCTGTGTTTTTTGCTTTGGAGAGGGCAGCTCTCACCTGAGCATCTGAGATGTCAGGGAGGCAGCACTCTGCTGGGATAGATATTTGCTCTTTAGGGGGGGAAGGGGGGTAGAAGTTTGCACTGAACCTGTCTACCAGGATGTTGGCAATGTCTGTGGGTTCAGTGTATTTATTGTCATTTTGGACCAACTCTGAGCATATCTGGGAGTCGCCACCCAGGTTCCTAACATAACTAAAGAGGGCCGTGTGATTATCTTTGGTGTCCTGTGCAATTTTCCTCTCGAAGCTGGACTTGGATGATTTTATGAGGGATCATAGTTTTTTACTAGTACTGATCAGTGATGCGTTCCCTTTAAGGGGTTTTACTCTATCATGTAGTAGCATCCTCCTTCTGTTGTACAGCTTATTTATGGCTGGGGTCCACCAGGCAGGACACCTGCCTTTGGATGATTTGGTCTTGGTTTTGTTTGGGATAGCATGATCCATGCATTCCTGAAGGTGTCCATAGAATGCATTTATAAAGGATTCTGCAGTTTGAGCCATACTTTCCACTGGCCTGGGGGTCTTGAAGGATTCCACCTCAGTTTTGGAAGTGTGACATTAGCTTTTGAGAAGTTTTTCACTGTGGATTTCTGGGCTGTGGGTGGGATCAGGATGTGGATATCCAGTGGAATTGATCTATGGTCCGATCTTACCAATGAGGGGAATACCTCTGCTATGGAGCATAGCGTCCCCATGTTGGTGATGACCAGGTCCAGTATGTTATACCCTCTTGTGGGGGTGGTGACTAGTTGTTCCATAGCATTTGAGTTTATAAAGTCTAGGTACCTTTGAGCTTGGGTGTTGGGTCTTGAGTACTGCTCCCAGTCATTGTTTGGGTAGTTGAAGTCACCCAATATAATGGTGTTTGGAGAGACCTTCATATACTTAGACCCAGCTTGTCCAACATTGCTCAGTATTAACCAACAGTGCTGGACGTTGCCCAATATTACTCAACATCGACCACACTTGTGCTAGTTGGTGTGTGCGATTTTCTTTACATATACTACATGGTGGATTGCTTAACACATGTCAATCATGCCTCAGGTGGTGCTGCAGGGCTGGCTATGTTGGATGCACATACTACACTCCCTATACATGTTTGGAAGCAGGTGGTGTCAACTTAGGCATTCCTTTTACTGTATGTGGGAGTCAGAGAGAGGTATCATTTCCAGGGTTCCTACTGAGCCAGTGTATGTGCTATATGTTGCCTCTTTGCCAAGGCCAAGGCATACTGGGCACGCCTCCTTCTGCCTACTGGGGCAGGCTCTGGTTGTTCCTCTTCCGAGTCACGCTCTGCCTGTGATGGCCTTGGCAATGGTGGGGGGCTTTTTGGCCCAGGCCTATGCTGGTCCTGCTGCAGCTGTTTTTGCAGGATCATATTATGTAGCATAGCACATACCATGACAATTTGGGTACATGTAGTTGGTGAGTACTGCAAGGCTCCACCAGATGTGTCCAGGCACTGGAACCATGACTTGAGCAGCCCAAACACACGCTCGATTACATTTCGTGTTTGTGCGTGTGCCTCATTATGGCGTTCCTGTTCAGGTGTTTGTACGTTTCTGATGGGTGTCATCAGCCACAGCTCCAGTGCATAGCCAGCATCCCCCACTAGGTGACCATGTGGGATGTCCCCATTGGCAAATGTCTGGTACAGCTGCGTCAGATGCCAGATATGGGAATCATGGTAGCTTCCAGGGCAGCCAGCACACACATTTAGTATTATGCCCTGGGCATCACACACGACCTGGCAGTTGATGGAGGGGAAGCCCTTGTGGTTGAAGTAGACCCTACCCCGCTCACCAGCTGGTGCTTTGATGTGGATGTGCATGCAGTCTATTGCACCCACTACCTCAGGGTATTCCGCTATTTGCTGGAAGAGATGCATATTGCTGGTCAATTCCTCACAGGAATTGTGGAAATATACATGATCACCGACATGTGCTGACATGGCATCCAGGAACTGGTGCAGTACCCTGGATGCTGATGCCTGTGATATCCCCATCATATCACCAGTTGGTCTCTGGAAGTTACCTGTTGCTAATATTCTTAGGCCAGCACATACCTTGGTTTCCACTGGGATGGGTCCCCCTCTGTTGGTTTTTTGTGTGAGGCATGGCCTGCACAGCTCAACAATTTTCTGCAAGAGGTCTCTGTCCACTTTATAGCACTCCACTATCTCCAGCTCATGTAGCCCCTGGTAGGTTACCCTGGTCCTGTACACTCTTCTCCATCTCCTCACTGTGGGTTGTCCAGCAGTATTTGCATTATCACCACCCTCAGCATGTTGCATATGTGGCCTTATAACAGCAATGGCAGCCCCTAACATTTCTTTGTCTTAGTGAAGCTTTTTCAGTTTTCACTTCTATTAGCTTATTGCAGTGTTGCAGTGTCTCTTGAGAAAAACATAATGGACTGTTGTTTGCAGAGTTTTAAGTGCTGGGATGGGCTGGGCTAGTGTACTGCCTGTGTAATTACCTGATTCTGATTGTTTTCACCTGCTAGCTCTGCTAGTACTCCCTGATAACTTCCTACTATTTGGTGTGCTTCCTTTTTCCTTTCTGTTTCTTCAGGGGGGAGCGCTGCGCACACAAGCACAAACACGCTCACAGCAGCTCACACGCATGCACACATGCTTACAAGGAGTAAAACTTACTTATTCTTGTTAAAACGTGCGCACACCGGTGCAAACGCACTTACAACTGTTTACACAGCCTTACATATTCTTACTCCGGCTTACATATGCACACACACGCTAACACGCGCGCACACTGTCTTACTCAGGTTTACTGGCACACACACGTGCATGCATGCTCAGCAAGAAACTTTGGTGTTATCCACGGCATACACCTTCGATTTCTTTACCTAGCCTACCTGTTGACACACCTCTTAAATGCCACCTGACACATGCCACTCAGCTTCAATGAGCTTCACTTCTTTCATACATGCCCCCCTCATGATGTCACCTATCTTCTACTCTGTTACTCCCCTTATCCTACTCCTACATTCCACTGACTGTGCTCATTTGCTATGTAAACTTGTGATTCACTATCCTAACCCTCATTTGCATGGGATTGTCTACTAATGCTTGGTTACATCTCTTAGACTGAGCTTCCCCCCTTAGCAACCTCTACTCGGTGGCCATTTCATCTTCAGTCTTCCATTCACTTGCATTGTAAATTCATATCAGCTATAAAATCCACATTTGTGGATCATAATTGTTGATTTTCTGGTTTTTAGGGTGCAGCGCGTTTGCGCAGCGCTGTGCTACGCTTAAACCCTGGAGATCGGGATGAAAAAAAGTTATTTATTTTTATTTTGCATCGGTGAACATTGCCAATGGCTGTATTTTTGGCCATTGGTATGCTTCCTCCTGTAAATGCATCCTTTTTTTTGGAGCTGTCATGGCTCCATTTTGCTATTTGCAGAACCGTACTCAGTTGTCAACTGAGTACATTTCTGCAAATAACACTACTCCTACTCGGACAGGTTTGGGTTTCCTGGATTGCAAATTTACCTCATTTGCATAGCTTTTGCCTGCAATTGAGGTAATTTGCATATTCACGCCCTATCCGTGTAGGGCTAGTTTAAGGAGCTCTGTTACATGCCTCTACCGGCTCTTCCTGGATCACTCGGCGGACATGTTGGCTGCATGGAGTCTTACTCTACTCTTAGACTCCGTGCAAGCTTCGTGAATCCGGCCCAGAGTCTTTATCACAGGTGTGATGCTGCAATATCAATTCTCCTACAGAAAGAAGATGTCTGAGATTTCTCCTGTACTCCACACCCTCAGATTTAGCAAAATACGATCTCAGCTCTGCACAAATACTTGTTACCTGACCAATCTGTCCGAAAATTTTCGCTGTTTGTATCCTCACTGTCTCTCCTTTTTTCAATGGATGAAGAAATCTGTTTGACTTGTCATAGCTGGACCTTTGGAAAGAATGCTTTCTACATAACTGGGCTTTAAGTACTTGATTGTTCATAGCTCTAGGGCTCAATGAACTAGAACTGATAAGCAATGTTTTTCTGGTTTGACTAGATAGAAGTCTCTGAGCAGATGAGCCAAAAACATCATCACAAGGTATGTTTCTGAGATTGAGTAAATTAAAAAAAAAATTGGTATTATCATGCTTTGACTTCTCAATTAATTGCTTTGTACTCTGTACTGCATTTTCAGCAAGTCAGTTTGACTGTAGATACTCTGGACTACTAGTAACATGTATGAAGTCCCATTCTCTGGCAAATGTCTGAAACAATTGACTGGTTAATTGTGTACCATTGTCAGAGATTAATTTCTGTGGACTGCTATGGACTGAGAAATTCCATTTCAACTTATCAATGACTGTAGTAGAAGTTAGATTAGGTAATAAATCGATCTCAAACCAATTAAAATGAGAGTCTACCAGCACTAGGTAATGTTGATTGTTCTCACCGGTGCAGATTTTCACAGAATGTCCAGATTTTTGGCTCATATTTTTGGCCTATTCCTCTTTTTTCCTGGCAAATCACTGGAATGATCTCAGGATTGACATCACTAATGACATACATTTGAATTTCAGACTTCAAATGCTTCAAAAAATGTATATTAAAACAAATCCTGTTACTCTAGCAAATTTCTAAGTTTATAAGAGCAATATTTAAAATATGTCCCTATTTGTACCCCCATTTTTTCGAGCTTTGTCCAGATTTTTTGCATTAACAGGTTGAGAGGTATGAAATTGTTCCACTCAAATATGTCACTAGCTACGATTGACCAAGGTAGATCAGGAATTTGACTTAGCAGAAGTGGCTCTCTTTGCAAATACGCTTTAGTACTATTACATACCGGACATGAAGAAAGCACTCTATCAATTTCTTTCACTACAGAAGTCCAAAATACTAGCCATCTTGCTCTTCTCTTAGTAAATTCAGAACTCAGGTGACCATGATTCAAAATCTGGATATATTCTTGTTGTAAGGAAGCAGGAACAACAATTTTAGGAACTTTGAAAATAATGCCATCTTACATCAACAACTTGTCTCTGTAAGGAAAGTAAGACTGCACTTCTGGTGGTACACTCAATTGCTTTGATGACCATCCAACACTGACATAGTGATTGAGCTGCTGTAAAACTGAATCAGTCATTGTATGATCTCTCAGCTCATCAAGTCTTGTGGTAGAAAACTTACTCACCTCCATGACATCAAAGTCAAAATTCTCTGTATAAAGCTGTTGTGTTGTATTTCTAGGCACTCTGGATAAGATATCAGCCAGATAAAAAAGTTTGCCTTTCGTACAGACCATCTTGAAGTTGTACTTTGCAATTTGAGCATCATTCTTTGCAATCTCATTGGAGCTGATGCATAGGCTTCTTTAAAATAGTGACCAAAAATTGATGATCAGTTTCAATTTGGATTTCTTGACCATAGATATAATCATGAAACTTGGAACATGCAAACACTGTTGCCAAAAGCTCCTTTTCAAGTTGAGCATACTGTATATCAGTCTAAGTGTTCTAGATGTGTAGGCTACTGGCATGCCTTCTTGGAGAATAGCTGCACCTAAACCAAATTTTGAAGCATTGCAAGAAAGAGTTACTGGTTTGTTGACATCATAGCATCTCAATGTTGGGGGGGTGGCAATTTTCTGTTTAAGAACATCAAATGCTCTCTGGTGCTGTTCTAACCATGACCAAGTAACATTTTTACATGTCAGCTCTCTCAAAGGTGCTGTCAACTCACTGAAATCTGGTATAAATTTGCTTAAGTAATTGACCATACCAAGAAAATTATGTAGAGCTTGCACATTATCTGGTGCTGTCATCTCAAGAGTGGCTGCTTGCTTGGATGGGTCTGGTCTCAAGCCCATACTTGTAAACAAATGACCTACATATGTAACTTCTGGTAGTCTGAATTTGCACTTTAGAGAATAGAGCCTTAAATTCACTCCATGTGCTCAGTCTAGAACTCTTTTAAGATGTATGTCTATGTCTACATCACCATTG
Organism: Protopterus annectens; assembly: GCF_019279795.1. Taxonomy (NCBI): domain Eukaryota; kingdom Metazoa; phylum Chordata; order Ceratodontiformes; family Protopteridae; genus Protopterus; species Protopterus annectens. The sequence continues at coordinate 1,941,556,063 of NC_056726.1, forward strand.
CCTCCAACCAATATATCAGCTACTATTATGGCACAGGGATAGCCTGAAAAAAATTTGCTCCATTCCACATTGGAAGACTTCACTTGCAGAACTTATTCCAAATGCCATCCTGAGGAATCTATATCTTCCAAATGGGGTACTGAATGTAGTCAGTAATGAAGATTTGCAATCAAGCAACACCTGCCAAAATGAACTCTTTGCAACTAAGACAGAAAAAACAGTGGTATTCGATATCACGGCTGAAACTTTGTTGACTGTACACATGGGATGATGCAGGCTCTTCAATGCCTTATTCAAATCTCTTGGGTCAATACATACTCTGATTTCATCTCAGACTTTTTTATGAGTGGCTACCATGGACGACACCCATTCAGTAGCTTCTGTAACTGGACAAATTACACCTTGTTGCACCATTTTGTTCAGCTGAGCTTTGATCTTATGATGCCTATCTATCAGAACTCTTTTTGCTGGTCTGATCACTGGACTGTCCTCTGAGTCTAATTTCATGGAATACACAACTGGAAGTTTGCCCAATCTGTCATCACAAATATCAGCATACTCTGAAAAAATAGCATTGGTAAAGCTGGAACTAGGACATGCGCTTATTTGTGTACTTCTTTGGTAAAAGAAAGCAGATTTATTTTCAAACTGTCTCTCTGAGATCAAATAATGACTGCACAGGTCTTCAAACTACATAGAAAAATAGGCTATAACAGCTCTTAGCCACATAACATGAAAGCACTACTGAGTCTTCGATGTGAATCTCTTCACCTCCATAAGCTATACATTTCTCACAACTAGTCAAATTTAATTGTTCACTGACCCTTACAAAAGTATCTGCAGACATGACATTACACTTTGAACCAGTGTCTACTTTGAGCTCAGTGGATTTACCATTGATCTGGACAGTACAAACCATTTCATTTCTTGGCAATAAATCTACGGCATCAGTCTTTTCACCAATTACTGATACACCATCTACATAAAAAGCAGACTGTTGTAGGTCTATTTGATTAACTTGCTTTTTGGAGTGACCCTTCCTTGCAAGTGTGTGAGGCTTACTGGATTTACAAAAACTTTGAAATGGTTCCATTTCTTACATTTATGACATTGCTGACCAAATGCCATGTACTTTTCTCTTCTGGACTCATGGTTAGCACCACAATTGTGACAGTCAACAATAAAGCTTGATTTGGGTTTTGATGATTCACTATTATGCTGTACCGACTTATTTTGGACTATGTATCCTTGGTTTTGCAATGAGCATGCTCCTTAAACTGAACTGTTCTTGGAATGTGCTAGAATACTATGATTTTTACCTAGAAGTCCCACAGTGGCTGCTGCTGCTAACATGTGCTTAGGCCTGCTTTTGTCTGTCACATGTTGCATGCTGTCTACATGAGCTCTGGAGCCTACAAAAACTATGCTCTTATCACTATCAAGCATATCTGTGTGACTTTCTGTAGCTTCATGAATCTAACAAATCTAAATGGCTTTACTCAGCATTAAATCACTGTCATAAAGCAAAATCCTTCTCACAGCAGCATTATGAATAACGCAAATGAGTGTGTCCTTTATTAACTCATCCTTTAAATCACCAAGCCTACACATTTTAGCATTGTTTCTCAGATCAGTAATGTAAGCTGCAAAAGTTTCCCCCTGCTTTTAATCTCTCATGTAAAACAAATGCCTCTCTAGTGTAGCATTAGTCTGAGGGTTGGACATCTCTCTGAATTTGTGCTTTAAATACTCCAGGTCTTCCCTTGATTCAGCCTGCACAGCAGTACCAACAAGTTTCTCCTTCACCTTCCTACACTGCTGGTGAATAAATAAATGAATGCTCTCTTTCAATAGTTCCCCTTCATATGACTGAAGCTACAAAAGCCTGACACTTCAAAAGCCTGAAAACAAAATCCTGAAAACACAAAAAAATACATATACTGACTTTAAACAACAGAAACCATATTAATTCCACTAAGTATAAGTAAGGAGGGTAAGCCCCCCTGTGCCCCCCCCGATGTGGGGGCTGCACCCCCCACACCCCCTGCTACTTACATATACCAGCTCCGAGACTGTACTTAGTGTAATGAAGTGCAATCCTGGAGTTGATATATTTAAGTAGCAGGGTGTGTGTGTGGGGGGGGGCAGCCCCTCCCACATGAGGGGCACAGGGGGGCTTGCCCCCTGCTTATACTTAATGGAAATTAATATGGTTTCTGTTGTTTAAAGTCAGTATATGTATTTTTGTGTTTTCAGGCTTTTGACTTTTCAGACATTTGTTTTCAGGCTTATGAGTTTCAGGCTTATGTTAATTCAGTTATATGAAGGGGAACCCTTTCAATACCTTCTGACCTTGGTAGGTTCATCAAAATGAATGCCCTGGTACATGCATCTTTATCAGAATAAGCTGCATGTATAAATATATTGTATTCTTGCTCAAATATTCTCCAATTCTCCGCAATGTTCTTATCAAACATGAGTGATTGTAGCTTGTGAAATTTGTCTGCCATATTGATATATCTCAGTGAAAACTCTTGCAAATATGCACAGACACACACTTGTACATACACATATACATGTGCTTGAAATTTATGCCAGTACCTGTAACAACACAACGAGCCTCTATAACTAAATTTCATGAAATAAGTTTCCTGGGCTCTGCAACACTTTGAAATCTCTTTACTGTAAAGCCACTTGCTTTGAAATTATTTCTTTACCATATAAGCCTTTTATCTTGTAAAGGCAAAATGCTAAAGTCATTTATCATCATTATTTTGCTGTATGAGCCTTTGTCTTGTAATCACTTTAATGCCAAGGCCACTTATCAAAATTTTACTGCCAAAGTCATTTATCATCATTTTAAGAAACATTTTAGACAACTGCACAGTGTGAGTAAACTGAGCAATAGAAGCTGAGGGCAAGCAACATTTCAAAGTAACTATACTTTGTGAATACACTAGCTCAATGCAATAGCACTTTACAAATTAACTGTTTTGAAGTAATTGCGATTTGCAAATAAACCATCTCGAAGTAATGGCAATTTGAGAATGAACTGTTTTGAAGTAATGGTACTTTGTGAATAAACTTTTTGAAGTAATAGCAATTTGAGAATAAACTTTTTCGCAGTAATGGTACTTTACAAATGAACTGTTCGAAGTAATTGTAATTTGCGAAGGTATTGGGCAAAAGAAGCTCAGATTGAGAAATACCTCACAATAACAGCACTCTGTGAATAAACAGTACACAGCATACTGGAATCTCTTCAAAATGGTTGCACTTTGCCAACCAACTCTACAGTGAGAGAGATACTCTGTAATGGCGACACTCTGTGAACAGATACACCCAGTCACAAGAAACTTTTCAAAATGGCTTAACTCGACTGTACTTCCTGAAATAGTTGCACTTTGCACACAATAAACTCCCTGGAATAACTCCACAGCAATAAGCACACAATGTAAGCACGTTTACATACTTTGAGATACTTTGAACAACTTTAGTTATGCTATTCAAGGCTTCAATCAATACAAAGTAGTAATTTGTACCAAACATAATAATTTGCCCAAAACACATGTATCACCTTCGCTTTATCTTTACTCAATGTGCTCTTTTTTGCTCTTTATAGTCGTTTCACTCATTGAACCTCTTAATGTGCCTTTTATGCCCTTTATGCCCTTGTGTTATATTCATTTTGTTCATTTAATCTCTTTTCATGCCCATTGTACTTTCTTGTGTTCATTTTAACTCTAAACATACTTATTTTACTTTGCACATGCTCATTTTACAATTTGGAGGCAATTCTGAATATTTTATGTACTTTTCTAATGCTTGTTTTATCAAATAACTCGGTTTCAAACATTTTGTCTTATTAATTAATCTTTTCTTTCTCTTGTTTGCTTAATAAACTTTTCTATGCTATTCCTTTACTTAACAATACATTTTGTGCCCTTGTAATGCTCTGTTTAACATCTTTCAATTAATAAATCATTCGTGTGTATTCTCTTTACCTTTAGCTTCTCTCTGGCCTTTTTCACTCTCAGCACCTTCTGGCTCTGAAGAATAGTCTTTGCAATCCCAGTTCTGACATCATGTCACTCACCAGGTCAGGATAAAACAGGTGAACATTGTGGGTTCTTGTTCATGCAGCTTTATTGCATGTAAACACATAGTAAATGAGGTTAAATAACTTTAACTTATAAACAGGTAAGCTATCATATACATGGATGTTAACATTCTGGCTGCACCTTCAAAATGGCACTGAAGCTAACATGTGCTCAGTATTTATATGCACACACAGATCTTGGAAATGCTTCTTAAAGGTACAACAGGCCTTCTATTCTACACTATATACTGGAATTGATGCCATTAGAGTGTATAATCATTTAGAAGAAAACTTAATGATGGCAATAGAACAGAAGGGTAACAAAAAAAGCCATATGGAGCAACAGATCATTTGTTGCTAAATAAAATCATAATGGAGAATTGTAAAAAGGGGAAGAATCTAAGAATGACATAGACAGATTACAAAAAAGTATTTGACAGCATCCCACATTCATGGATAAAGGAGCACTTTACAAATGTATGATATACACCCTATGATGATCAATTACATTGCAGTGTCCATGAAACAATGGCAAACCACTTTGTAGCTAAGCCATGATAAAGGACAAATTATTATCCCAGGTATAAAAATTCAAAGGGGATATTTCAGGCTAATTCTTTGCCACCATTGCTCTTTTGTCTTACCCTTAACACATTGAGATGTCTTCTTAACCAATTAGGTCATGGGTACAATTTGACTCCCTGAAAACAACAAAGTGTAATGACTTCTCTTGTTCTTTTTGTGAATGATTTAAAACTGTATAGTTCATCAGATTAGAAGCTGAAAGCACAACTTCAAGTGGTTAAAACTGCATCAGATGATATAAAAATGTCATTTGGTCTTGATAAATGTGCAAAAGAAACAGTTAAAGTAAGAACGCTGCAGCACCAAGAAAATATCAGTCTGGAACAGCAACATAATGTAAAGGAGCTTAAGCAGGAGGGAGTATATAAATATTTGGAAACTGATGAAGGATTCACAATAAAACATGAACAAATGTGAACAAAACACAGGAAGGAATATCTTAGAAGACTGAAATTAATACTCCAAACAGCCCTGAAATCTAGGAGCACAGTCCAAGCTATAAACCAATTTGCTCTTCCCCTTCTAATTAGAGTTTTGGGGTGATTCAGGATTTCAGCAAAACAAGAAAAATGGTTAACACTTATCAAATCATATATAAAAATCAGTGTATAGCAAAATTATATATTCCTTGTTCGGAAGGAAAAATGAGCTTCCTCAAAACTGAGATATAGATCTGCAGCTGTAGGACTGCAAACATATCTGTTGACCACATCAAAATGCAAGCAGTGAAAGTTTTGAAACATGAAGAGAGCTAATCTAAGATGACTTCCCTATGTGTTTAGCAGAAGCATATCAGTGTCAAGTGGGAATGGAAACCAAACCAGAAGTAGACAAAAACAGGCAGCAACTGAATGTGCTGGAAAAAAACAGAAATAATATAAGGAGAAGGATCAAATAAGAAGGCAGGAAATGTAGAAAAGGCATAAACATAGTTGCAGGTGCAGAAAACTCCTGGAAAACCCTCATGTTTGATCAGGATCTGACACAGGAATGGTTAAGGAGAGGTAAATTAAAACCAAAAGATGGTTAATATTAGTGGCCAAGGATAGTGGACTATGTACACATTGGTGTACAAAGTCCTTTGAACATGTGGGAGAAAAAGACAAATGCAGGTTCTGTAAAACTGGAAGCAGGCACACATCTTGCTGTTGGGTAGGATAGTCTAATGGCAGAGGGCCTATATAATGAAAAGTATAATAATTTGGCAAGACTGTTGTGTTAGGGATTGGCAATCATTACAATATTGAAGTAGCTGAGAATTATTGGAAACATCAGCCACAAAGCATTATAGAGAATGATGAAATGTATATCATATGGGATCACCTATTACCAACAGTGAAAAAAAAACAGATGCTAGAAAATAGTCCATGAAAATAAGACAAAGGTCATATTGATCATTGAAACTGCTACAACCAGTGATTACAGTGTCCTATTTACATAGATACACAAAGTCATAAAATACCAGGATTTGCAGGCAGAAATGAGGATAATATGAAAAAAGGATACCCAGACAGTTCCAAGAGTAGCAGGAGCAATGGGTTTCATAAAAAATAATTTGCAGCCTTATTTAGATATGCTACCAATACATGTAACTCCATATAAATTGTAGGAGTCAACTCTGGGCACATTACAGCTGCTGCAAGGAGCATTTTTGGCTAATATCAAATACTGAAACAATACTAATTTCATAAACTTTAATCATATTTTGACTTAGGAATGGGGTCCAATCCCATCATAGTATTAGAAACCCAAAAGTATTGGAGACATTAAACTGGCAATGTCATGGGATGACTTATCATGGAACTAATCAATAAAGATATTGGGAAACTCTAAAATCTCAACCTGTCTCACCCTGGATTCATCAAGGGCAGGTCATGCTTACTCAACCTAGTGGATTTTTTTAGCAGGTCACCAAAGCAATGGATGAGGCAAAATGGTGCATATTGCATACCTTGACTTGGTCAAAGCTTTTCACACAATCCCCCACTCAAGCGTAATAGCAAAGCTAAGTAAACTGGGAATAAACTCCCATGTCACCCACTGGATTGCCAAAAGACTCAGAGTTAGAACTCAGGAAATCAAAAATATGGGAATTTGCCTTCACAAAGAGACCAGTCACCAGTGGTGTACCCCAGTGTTCTGTGCTGGGCCTTCTCATGTTTGGCATTTACTTCTCTGAAGTAGAAGTCAATACTGAACGGCTCTGTCTGAGTCAATTTTCAGATAACTGCAAGCTAGGAGCAGCCACTGAATCCCTAAATGACTTAGTCACCCTGCAAGAAGGTTTGTCTCAAATAAATAACTGGTACTAAGATCATGGACTGAAACTAAATTCCAAAAAATGCATAAATATATCCTTACTGAAGTTCTGCCCTTGGGAACTATTCCATTGACAATATGCTTCTTAGAGCTGACCCAGTAGTTCAGGATTTAGGAACCTATATGGACAGTGACCTAACTTTTGACCAACATGCCTCCAGTGTCATAAGAAAGTCCTTCTTCATTGCACAGTTGATGAGCAAAGGGATTTTATCTTAATCTAGGGATAACATTGTTTCACTTTAATCAGCCTTCAGTAAGCTGGACATTATACTCAATAACTGTATGTGTATCTACTCGGACAAATGCAACAACTGGAACACCTGCAGAGGTACTATACCAAAAGGATACAAGGCCTAAACAATATGTCCTACATGGACTGACTAAGAGCTCAGTCACTATACTCAGTATCCTACAGACTGCTAAGAGGGTGACCTTTCTCTGGAATAGAAGGCATCCTCTGACCCAGTACTGATGGATTTGCTGCATATCAGCAAGTCAAATGGCATCAGAAATACACAGTCTATGGATTTTAAACCTGTTCTACATCATCAACAGCACAAAATAGAACTGTACTAGAAAAGACTGCCCATGCATATAATACAAAGCTTATAGCTTTCCTTATTCAAGCTCAACTTGGATCTGTGGATGGGGAGCAGAAATGTTAACTCAGAACTGCCCTCCCATGCTACTAATAGACAGATGCAGCTCCTAAAGGATTTGTCCCATACACAGGTCACCTTAAATTAGATATACATATGAATTATGATAAGAACCCAGTCACTGACATTGGGGTAATATATAATTATCAGCTATGGAAAGGGTAAGGGTAATATAACACCAAATAAGATGGTTTAATTAAAGCACCATAAGGGAAAATAGCTAGACTTAAAATGGCCCAAGAGGGCAGCTAATCTAGTACTTACCTATGAACATATATATTCAAGAAAGATGGATATAATATAACTCATCCTCATGACCATCTAGTTACTTTTGAAAGGCTTGTTCCAAAAGAAAATAAGGTAGCATCTTACTAAATGAAAAGGGGTGATATGGCGCTAAGTTTCACCACTTGTAAGCTCTATGATGGTTTAATTTCTCCAAGTCTTTTGGGTTTCTTATACCATAATGGGAATGACCACCATTCTCATGTAAGGATATGATTAGAGTTCATGCAATTATTATTGTTTCAGTCTTTGATGTTAGACAAGAGTACTCTGTTCATCACCTGCAGTGTGCCCTGAATTGTCTCCTTCTGTAATTAGTGCCAGAATAGCCAGCTGGAGTTTTCTAAAGAATGATATGTCTTTTGAATATCAAACTGAGTTATACAAGATGCTTGTATTGCAAATGTATTAGAACGGTATGCTATTTGAAAATCAAAATGTGTTTGTAAAGTTGTTAGTGTTTAAAAAAATGCATCAACAGTGGCTCCTGCTAGACAGAGAAGGAATATACATGTGAGATGGTATGCATATATATTAGCAAAGGGCACTGGAAAAGAAGGGGTTGAACAGCTAGCCTACTTCTGACTCTAAGAAAAATACTCTTAATTGGACCACCTGTTGGGCCACGGAAGTACTTATCTCACAGCTCTGAATAGGATTGGAGATGGCATGTCTGAAAGAAGCCTTTGTTCATTAACTCAGTAAAAAGAGGTGAAGCCCCAGGCACTGCTATAAACATTAGCAAAACTTTAGATATGCATCTTATCACATCTATGCTAACATCCTGTCTCAAGCTTCAAAGCGGAATAGTGTGAGAACCTACAGTCAGGTGACCAGTTGATGTCATTCTGCCAGCCATCATGGCAATTTTAGATATTACAAAGAGAAATCTCTCAGCATTGAGTAGTCTGTCTTGGGCCTGATAACAAGATTGACCACTCCCCACATCATCTGCCTTGATCTATTAAGTAAGTAGGGAATAGTAATTCCCCTTGATTCAGTCAGGAAAATATAGTGAAGCTTAGTTTAGATATTATTTTTCTTTATTTGTCTGAGTCTGTTCATCAAAGTTATTTTCAATATTTCCTGTGATTTGAACTCTGTGGTTTACTGTAAATATATATCCAGTGTTTTTATGTTTTTTTTTATTATTTATTTTTAAATATATTTAAACCTTTTTTGTGGCTTGTTCTTTTAGAAAGTATTTAACATTTCAGAGTGCTTATATTTATTTGGTGACACTTTGTGGGCTGCTACTGAAGGTCTAGCTATCTTGGTCAACTACTACCATTTGTATTAGTAGTAATATTACACAGAATAATTGGAAACTCTTTGTTAAGGGCCTTAGAGTAACTGATTGTGGAGTGTCTAGTGCCAGTGGTAACTACCTTATATTCTGAGTAGAAAGGGACACAACAGGTAAATTTGTACCAGACTTTCCCAGATATGTGTGTGTGTGTGTGAGTGTGTGTGTGTGTGTGTGTGTGTGTGTGTGTGTGTAAAATCAAATCTCACAGTGTGTGAATGTCAGCTACTTGGAGCAGGGATATGAAGCATTCATTTCACAGAGAGAGAGTGCTAGGACTTGGTATGGAGACTCAGCTGAGGACTTAACTCTGTAGCTGTGCTAATGGGGAGGCTTATTGGGGCCCTGGTGGGAGACAGATATAAAGAAATCTAAACCCCTGGGTTGACTGCATTCCTTGTGTGCTCCTAAGGGAAATTGTACTTGATACAGAGAGCTACAGGTGGAAATACTGGTTGTATCCATTTGCATTTCAAGTGAATGTCCCTCTCCAGTATCAGTGGTGAAGATTCAGGCTCCTTGATTACTGGCTCAGAGATGGGTTGTCACAGTTTCAGTTTTTGATGTTAGACAGGAGTGCTCTTATCAGCACTCACAGTGTGCCCTGAATTGTCTCCTTCTGTAATTCTTATGGAGTTAAAAGTACTGGTAACATATCTAAGTATGACTGTAAATGCTTTTTTATTAGACACATTTATCCTGCTACTATTACAACTGTCAGGGTATCTTTATTTCATATTGCTCTCATTTCTGTATGCAAATACTGATAGTTTATGACATTGTGTGTATCTCTGTGTAAGACACTGTAATCACAGGATGAAGCAATTTCAGTGATCAGTGCTACTTTTTCTTTATTTTTTTCCATGCACTACTGTACCTGATCTTTTCTTTTCCTGTTTTCAGACTTTTAGTAATGAGTGATTCCATATGATATTACACTTCATTATTCTTTATAATGTTTTATGATTAATGTTTCTAAAACTTCTCAGCTATTTCTGTACTGTAGTGCTTGCACAGTCCCCAGTGCAACAGTCTTGACACATTATTGTACCTTTTAGTATATAGACTCTCTGCTATGAGGGTATTACACCCAGCAATAAAATGTGCAACTATTTTCAGTTCTTTTTTATAGAACCTGCATTTGTCTGTTTCTCCCACCTTTTCAATGGATTTTGTAAACCAACATGTATGTAGTCCACTGACCTGGACCACCAGTATTAGCCTTTCATCTTTTGTTTACAGTTTGCCTCACCTTAACCATCACTACATCAAACCTTGGTCAACATATTTATGGCTTTATACTCTTCTTTCATGATCATCTGATTCTTCCCCTTTTATTTCTTCTTTTGTTTTTTTTTTTTTTGGCACATTCAGTTGCTGTCTAATTTTTGTCTACTTCTGATTTGATTTCCATTTCCACCTAATACTGATATGCTTCTGCTAAACAAGTAGGGAAGTTGTCTTACTTTTGCTCTCTTCACTGACACTGAAATACTTCTACTGAACTAAGCAGATGTCATCTTAGACTTCTCTGCATGTTATAAAACGTCCACTGTGTTTGGATCTTATAAGGTCAGCAAATGTGTATGCAGTCCCATGACTGTCGATCTATACCTTTAATCAGTTTCAAGAAGGTCCATACCCTTAAGAGTGAACAAGATATAATATTAGTATAAATGGATTTTTATATATCATTTGATATGAGAAGGATGAAGTATTTTTCTTGTTTTCATATCCAATCAATCCCAAACCTTTGGTGGCCAGTTGATCACCCAAGTTTTACTCTTCTGAAGTATTTCTTACTGAGCTTTATTCACATTAGTTCATGTTTTACTGTTGATCCTTCATCTATTCCTAAATATTTTCACACGTCCCTCCTGCTGAGGTTCCTTTAGGTCACATTCCTGTCTCAGATATTTTCTTGATGCTGCACCTTTCCTGTTCTAAATGCTGCTTTTGCACATTTATCAGGACCAAATGTCATCCTTATAACATTGAGAAAGTTTAACCATTTGTGATTGTGTCTTCAACTTCTCATTTGATGAACAACACAGTTTTAAGTCATCCACAAAAAGTCGATGAGATCTCTTTAAGAATCTGTTAAGTAAACAGTTTAATGGGTCAAGGGCAAGACAAAATAGCATCAGTGACAGAAATTCAGCATGGATATCCCTCATTAAATATTTATCCCTGGGATAATAATTTGCTGTTTGTCATAGCCCAACAACAAAGTGTTCTTCCACTGTTTCGTGGTCACTTTAATATTATTGATCAGTGTAAGTTGTGTCTTATAAATCTAGATGCATTACTTGATTCATCGATGTGGGTTGCTGTCAAATGTTTTTTTTTTCTATTTTTTCCATGCCACACCTGAATTCTTCCCCTTTTTCAATTCTATATTATGACTTTGTTTATCAAGAATGATTCATTGTTTCATATGACTTTCTTTTGTTATCCATTTGTTCTATTGCGGTAATTGAGTTTTTTTTCCTAAATCACTATAAACTGTATAGATGCATCAATTACAGTATATAATTTGCATATTTTCAGAAGGCAAGTTATTAGTCTATAGTTCTTAGGATGGCTTGCAGGTTCACTCTTGAGGAGGAGGAATGTTTTGTCTGTTGTTAACTAGGCTGATGTCTGTTCAAGATGTGCATATAAGTAACTCTTACTCCGGGATAAATCTTTGTGTAATGATCTTAATGGTTTTAGCCAAAAGTTAGGAATTGCATCTGGGACTGGGATTTTCCATTTAAGAGTTTTTCTTAATTTTGTCTCAGTTTCTCTATCTCTTACTTCAATCCATTTCATATCCTTTACATAACAGCTTCTTACTGCTTCTTTTAATTCTTTTCTCTATTCATTATTTTTGCTATGTTCAACAGGGTCTTTATAAATATTTCTCCAAAATGTGTCTATTTTTTTCAATGAATTGTTATTGCCTCCTTTTCCATTATATTTATCTGCAAGCTTTCTACTTTTTTTCTGCCTGTGCTGATATTTTTAGTTTATTACTGGAAATAGTATATAACAAATCTTGGTCTGTTTTTATACCATGCATTGCTTTTACCACATCTATGCAAGTATTTTTGATGGTCTGTTCCCTATTTTATTTTCTTCTAACAGTGAAACTTCCTGTCTTAACTGCTTTATAGCTTTCTCTATTTGATGCTTCCGTAATGACATTTCACTTGTTTCCTTCTTTTCCTTTGCTACTCTAAATTTTGTGATAATACTGTATCCGGTATTTGTTTAACTGTACAGTTATATATTCTATTTACTTCTGTTATATTATGCACATTTCTCTTACTAGTAATGATTACTGTGTTCATCTGTTTTACCAGTTTTCTTACATTTTGGGTCTTACTTATTTTCTGTAAACTATTTTTTTTTTCATCTACCTTAATATGTCTATCCATCTCTGTTAAATCAAGCAGGTCTTCCATTAAATAATTTTCTTTTGGATTTCTGTTTCTTGTGAGTGATCTATAGAAAGATGTACAAAATCTTCCTGTGGCATGTCCTCTTGAGATGCACTCTGAGTCTTCATCTATTCCTTCATATAGGAACTCTTTTGCCCATCACTCTGCAACATTATATGTGTCAAAGTTGCCACTATTTCCTGCTCCTTCACTTGCTGTGCATCTTCAGCTGGGCTTTCGTACTGGTTTCCTACAGAAGGCTCCAAATCATAATCATGTTGCAAATCATCTTTATTTGCCTTCTACTTCACCTGTTGTTCCTTAATCTGGGGACGCATAATTCCATCATACTGTAACATTGAGTGCATTGGATTCTCACTACTAGAACTTTCACTTTCAGATAATCCATAACTTCACTGTCTATTAGAATAAATTATACTTTGCTAATCTTCTTTTCTACATTCCCCCATTGTTTTCTTATTTTTTGTATTGTGAAATTTCCCATATACAGGTTTTTGGCCTGCATTTCTCTTCCAATATCGTTGAATCTGCTTTTTTGTGTTGATTATTTTGGCTTTCTCCTTTGTATAAATATTGCACCACACCCGATTTCTTTTTCTTTCCCATGTCCATGTTTCTTTTTTATACCTTTCAAAAATCTCTGGGTTTTGTTCTTATAATTTTGCACTAAGTCTGTCACTACTTTTTCCAGGCAGCCCAAAATTCCTTTGTCTATATAATGTGTTTCATAAATCTGTTGTATTAATAAATTCAGTTTTTTATTTGAAGTTTTCAACAGTTTTTCTTTAGCAAATTTTTCCCCTTTTCTAATTTCTCTCTTAATCTTTCTAAATATATTTTATTGCCATATTGTGTATCAGTCAGGTTCTCTTCTAGCAATCCCTCATTATGACACCTTCCAACAACTTAAATTCACAATACTGAAATTAAGTTATTCAAGACTTGTTATAAAGCAATGGTATCACAACTACGGCTATAGATGTGAGATGGATCGAGCTAATGAAAGTTATTAATAAGGAAACAGTGCATATTTTGATTTTTGATCTCCTTTTTAATAAGATTTATTAAAAAGCCTTGTACAACATGGGGAAGGACAGCATGCATTTATATCACATTATCGACTGATGAAAAGAGCAAATGCTCTTTCATCGAACTGATAATGTCGAAAGTCCTAAGCAGTGAAGACATGGAGCAGTGAATTCTTTCCCAGGGAAAACATTTGCTGCTACGAAAAAAAAAAAAACTTAAAACACAAAACAAGTGGGGTGATGTGCCCCCCCCACACCCCCCTACTTAAATATATCAACTCCGAGATTGCACCATAGTAGAAGAAATGGCAAAGTCCCGAAGACATGGCCCACCATTTTTTTTCCCCTGGGAAAAAAACAATGTTCCATGTTTTCACTGTTTAGGTTTTTTGACATTATCGGTTCGATGAAAGAGCATTCGCTCTTTTCATCAGCTGATAATGTAATATAGACACGATGGCATCACCTATTATCATACTGTTTGGGATAAGCTGTTATACCAGTCAATGAGTTCATAATGCTTAACTTTGCTTTAAGCTAGACAGAGTATCACCCTCTCTTGCACTCAAAGGCTCATGATATACCTCTGTAATGGCATGTGACTGATACACAAAATGTCCTAGTTTCATGACAGTGTTACTTGGGCAAACAGTGTTGATGTGTAACTTTCTGCTAGAGAAACCTGTGCCGTACATAGTCAAACTAACTCTACTAGAAAAACCTGACTTAAAATTCCGACACAAACATATTCTCAGCACCACTCAACAGTAAGTCCACTACATGTTTTGGTCTTGAACATCTATTTTATGAGGAGACAGAATAAAGGAGCAACACTTTAATGAGTAATCTGGTTTGAACTGCACATTGTCAGTTACAAAAAGCATGCCATACATATACAGGTGGAATGTAAAATCCAGGGAAATACTGAACTCTCACCAGGATGGTCATGCCAAAAGACTGTAGTAGAATTGTTTTACTATGCAGGCAAAGTCACAAAGCAGGATACATGGAGGAATGTAGCTTACCTGGATTCAGAAAAGCTTCTGTATGATGTCACACAAATGACTTCCATAGGAAATGGATAGGCAGACAGGATTTGACGACATTACATGCCAGTACTTTTGGTAAAAGTCTGGCTAGACAACAGAGCACAGAATTCAAGAAAAAGTGATGCCCACTATATCAAAGGAAACCTTTTAATAAAAAAATGTTTATTATTGCTCATAAACAATATATATAAAGGATTATGGTCAGATCACCAATTATAAACAGTTTGTTAATGTGTCCAAGAGATGCATTTAAGAAATTCACTTTGAGAGTGAAGTGTGAGAGATGAATTTCTTGAATCCATCTCAAGAACACATTAACAAAAACGTTTGATTAATGCCCCACTCATAATTCTTTGTAGCATATTGAACTTTTGTTGTCCTGGAAAAAATGGAATATGGTTGCTATCTCATGGACTGTAGGCTGCTGTCCCACTAATGAATGAGCATCTGTAAGACTTGTTACTACTTCCGTCTGCCACACTATTTTAAAGTGTAGTGTATTTGCACCTTTAACTCTGCTTAAAGGAAAAATCTGCGGAGGTGGTGCTGCGGTAGCGTTGTCGCCTCACAGTAAGACGTTGACCGGTTCGACTCTCAGCTAGAGCGTCTTCTGCATGGAGACATGAGTGAATGGGCATACCTTCATTGAAGGTTGTGCGTTAGGGCTGGCAACTCAGCATGTAAAAATCAACTGCCAATCATTAGCAGACCGGAGTTCCGCTGTGGCGACTCCTAACCGGGAAAAGCCAAAAGACACAACAACTCTGCTTAAAGGATAAAAATGGAATTATATTATTAAATGCTCAACTTCTCTGTCCTTTGTTGCCCTAGTTACTCTCCTTGCTATGAATAAACAACAATGCAGCATTTAAAATATTTTAAATTGATTGTTTCTTTCCACTAGAACAGTACCTTACTGTACTATGATGGTTTCACTCTCAAAAATTTTTTATCCCACCCTGGAAGTTTCCTGCAGTCTCCAGTTCATTGATGTCATCTAGGCCAATGAATACAGGTAGTTTTCTGGATAATTTCCACCCTAAACTGACATCACCATGACCATCCTAAAAACCCACCCATGCTGTGATATCACAGCTCCCTGGTCCTTTCCCTACCAATACAGAAAGTAAAAGCTAGTGTGAAGATAGCTGAAGGCTGCCAGCCTAGCCAGATAGAATTTTGTAGATAATTCTGTCATTTGTAAATATTACTATAAGCCACAGGCCTGTACTCTCAAATGGGGAAAATGGTGTTAAATGTGGAACTGCAAAAATGTAACAACAGTGCACTCTGCTGTAACAATGCTGACAAGTCAATTCTTTGATGTCAAAACTCAAAGCCAGTATTTCTGGATGAATGAATCCTGCCTATTGTTTTGAGGCCAGAGTTAATGGCTAGAATTTGCATGTATAATTTATTTTGTTGCTCTCGTTCCTGACCAGCTGCAGGATCAAAGGGGCTATTAACCTCTGAGAGTCTGTTAGCCTGGGAGCCAGAAAGAAATGATGTAATCTGAAATGAATCAGTGGTACTGTGTTATCAATTTAAGGACAGAAAGAATGAGAGCATTAGAGCATTTTTCTTGAGAACATCCAACATCATCAGCACTGCCTGTTTCTATATGTAAGTAGGATCTTAGACTTTAGTGTTTCTCTTAGAAATAGCTAGGAAATAGGAAGATTAGTCTAAGTGTTTTTCTGTGATATCAGAACTTTTCTACGGTATTATTTTAAGTATTTCTCTGTGATCTCTGAACTCTTGACTAGCACTGTGTAGTAAGAAATATTGTCTTGTGTTTTTATTATTTATTATTAAATATTTTTAAACCTTTCAACTGTGACTGTTTTGTGTAGAGATAATTTAAGCTCTAAGAGTACATTGCATGTATATAGTGATACTATGCCAAGTCATTCCAAATAAGATTTGCTGTTCAGTCACACTTACCATTTGGATAATAATATTGCACAGTAATAATTGGACACCCTTTAATAAGGGCCTTTGAGTAACTGATAAATATTAGTGGGTGGTGGTAGCTGGTACTACCATATAGTCTGGGCAGAAAGGGTGCACAGCTGGAGAATCTGTGCCAGCCTTCTCCAGGAGTGTCTGCGTGGTTGTATATAACTCTTATCTCAAAGTGTGTGTGTGTGTGTGTGTGTGTGTGTGTGTGTGTGTGTGTGTGTGTGTGTGTGTGTGTGTGTGTGTGTGTGTATGTGTGTGTGTGTGTGTGTGTGTGTGTGTGTGTGTGTGTGTGTGTGTGTGTGTGTGTGCATCAGCTACTTGGGCAGGGGCATGAAGCACTGGTTGGACAGAGAGGGTGCTGGAGGTTTTAGTTTGCCCACTAAGCTGAGATCTGGACCTTATAGCTGTGGCATTGTGGAGTCTGATTGGGGACATGGAGAGAAAGGAAAAAAAACAGCCCCAGACTGACTGAGATCTGTGTGTGCTCTTAAGGGAAATTGTACTTTACTGTGTGTGTATTTATTATACTTTCCCTACATGGATGCCCCTCACTGGTGTTAGTGGTGAGGATTGAGGCTCCTTGATTGCTGGGCCAGTGCATGGGTGTCACAGCTAGTACAAGGAAATGACATTATCAGTTCTCCTGCTGTGAGCTGTCAGTCACAACAGGTAACAGCTCAAATTACCCTTAGCTCTTTGACAGCTAGGGAAGTTAGGTGTGAAGGGGGATGGGAGATAAGTCAAAGCAGTTCAATCCAGGCTTCACAAAAGACTATAAGTTTGCCATTCTAAAAAGAAGCAGCAGTAAAAAGGCACTTTGAAAGTCTGTTGTGTGACATTGCACTGTTTGTGTTTTAAGTAGTCATTGAATGGCATGAAGTGTTACTTTAACTGACTGAAGGACAGCAGTGTATGCATGCAAAATTAATACAATGACAGGAGCTTTAGGAAGAAAGAGGCCTGCTTGATGTAATTTTTACAGACAAGCACTACATTGTGGGATACCTAGAGGCAGACTAAACAATCAGAATTACTTCAAGATGCCAGACCCCATGTGGTCAGACTCAGAAATTACGTACAAAAATATTTAAAATCCTGTAAATAGTTCCAGAGTGGTGTTAAAATGTAGGAAATACCAAACCATGATGAAATAAACATGCTTTTTTTTGAGTCTGTGGATTTGTTTCTCCTTTAAATGTTTTGGATGATATTCTTTTGAGAGTTGCTTTTTATGCTGTGTATGACCTGATTATTACAGTGTTCTTATAAGTTTAACAAAAGTCATTGTACACCTTCCTGATGTCAGACAAGTGCATGATAAGATTTTCTTTTTGCTAATTTCACAGCATAATCGAAAGTGTCTTGTATTACAAACTTTTTTATAGTCGATTTCAATATGGACTATAATCATCTGCTGTCTTTACAGAGATTGGTGTCAACAGTCTTAATATGAAATTTGCATGGAAGCAAGAGTTTATTACTAAATTTTTAGTTCAACTATCTATATTATTTTCAAAAACTGATAATACTAATCTCCTCATATTCCACACCAGAACTCTTTCATTATTTGAAAGAATGTTATTCAAGCAGGCAAACTGTAATATTAACTTCCGTCCTGAAAACTTCCCTTCAGGCAAATAATAAGTAGTAATTTTCATATACAGGCATTCCAGTTTTATCATATCTCTCATGAGAGTAATGCACGTTGCAAACAGTGCATTCAATTAAAGAATACATATATAATGTTAAGCAGACTTTTATTGCATTCATCCGTTCTTTAAATGTGCAGTTAAAAACTTTTTATTTGACAACTAACTAGGTTTTGTACCCTTGATACCATCCTAGCATAGTAGATAGTTCATAAATAAGCTTTGCAAAGCTCACATTTCATTTTTTGCATTCATCTGTGTGGGATGAAAAAGCAGGCATGAACTGAGTTTGCCCTCATCCCCACATTTGAATTTCTAAAGCCACCAGCTGGGAGAGAATACTAATCTGGTAAAGAGCCTTAGAAGTCTTGGGCCACCTGTTACAGCTATGACAGCTATAGCACTGCATAGCATATGAGCTTTTACTAGACAGACTGTTCCTTGAGCATAGTGCCATAAGAGCACTCTGGTACTATATTTGTTTTCTGATGAATTAACACAATGCTGTGGGATCTTTCTTCACCACTTTAGATTTCAGGTTGCAGGAACCACCAGCTTTGCTCAAGACCTATACGATGACAACCTGTACATATCTTGATACACTGTTTGCATGCCTCTTTGACTGGGAACTAGTAGAGGTAATATGTTCATTAGCTTGTGGCAGGACAGCAAGAAATGTGATTCATTTTTACTTAGCTTGCAATAGTAATTAATCATGTTTATCTCAATAGCTGTGCTAACTAAAGTCCACATCTGTAGTTGGACAGACATATCTGCAAACATAGTATGCAGTCTCATAAATGTGTTTTGCACAGTGTGTTTAGTATGAAGTCCTAACAATACTGTAAATCACAAAAGGCAATCATGCTACTGGTTTGCTATTAAAAATAAATAAATAAATAAATAAAAAAGAGCATGCGGTTATCCTGTCAAATAAATTAGCATTGTTACCACTTCACCCTCAGCATTGTACAAATAATGAATTATCCATCTCTGAGGATACAACTTGCAGTGTATGATAAAGATGATAATCTGAAGTACAGTAAATTAAGAAAAAAATATAAATCTATTTGAAATATATACTAATACAACTTAGGAAACATTCCATAATGCTAACAAAGCTTGCAAAACATTTTTCATAAAAGTGCAAAGTGTGAACTTGTGTTAAACAATAAAATAGTTTATATTCAGCATATAACGCATGGAATCAGTATGTACTTATTGAAATATACTACATAGGCAGAACTTTTTGTGGAAACTGTTATAAATGCAATTATTTCTAACAACATAGCTTAACGACATCACGAATAGGTGTAAATGAGCACTCAGGCATGACTTTTACCAACAATAATATGAGTACCTGTTTTAAAATAAGCAAAATATTTAAAGATGAGAGTGAATGTCTGATGACCAGTGACAGTAGACCAGGCACCGGACAACATAGGCCACACATATCACTGCATGCATCAGTTGTACGCTACATGTTTTTTTACAATAAAGGAAACACTAAACTAAATGTCATGGCACACCAACCTATAGTTCTGAACTAGATACCATCTCTTTACATGTGCAGCTATACGCCATTCATAAGCCTACTGCATGGGGTCACTTACTAATGCTACCTGCTGGAACTGGAAGCTGCAGTGATAACATGGGTCATTTCACCACCTGACCGGTGCATGATCATGTTTAGCAGAATGCAAGATGCATTAAACATCCTGCATACAGTACAGTAGCTGGGTCATACTGAAGGGCTCAGCCAGACTCATTCAGGCATCTAAATATCCTTTAACATTTCAAATATTATCTTGTTGATAATATGTGCCTGGGGCAGGGTTGTATTGAAAGTAACTTCTGCAGACCCACTTTAATTTCTCACTGGTGTCATGAGTCATGGCTAGAGCTCATATCCCACATCACCGGAAAAAAGAGGGGGAGAGAGAGAGAGCAGTAGATAAAATAAAGAAAAAGTGATTTACAATTAAGCAATACATTTTGCAATGACAACATGAGAAAAAAATATTTTTTTCCCACTTGCCAACAAGATGACCACTGGGCATTCCACCATGCAGGAGAAGGACATAGAGTGAGCTAGCATGCCAAATATGGGAATTATGTGTATTACTAGGATGTTGGACAGATGCATTAAAGATGCAACCTCATGCATCAAACTTCTCTGCAGATGATGGAATGGTAGCCGCTCCTGCTGTGGTAACACTCCCCACCCGGACCAGATGGGGTAAAAGGCACACATACTCTGGACTCGGTCCTGAGGGACCACAGGTAAAAAGATATATTGATCCACATGTGCCAAGAGTACATCCAGAAACTGCTGAAGCACCACTGAGGCAGAAGACTGTGAGATACCAAACGTGTCCCCAGTCTGTCTCCAGAAGGTCCCCATGGAAAGTATAATGAGGGCTATATGGCCCTATGGGGGTCATGCTTGCTCACTAAAACCCTAATAATATCACATCTAAATATATCAAGGATTTCCTGATTATCAAAATTATAATGAGTAATTCTCTGCTTACATCTCCTCTTTCTTAGCCAGCAAGCACCTCTGGGTATAAGCAATTTTGGCTCAGCCAAGACATGCAGGAGATACCTAAGCTAACAGTAAAGGAATGCATCACTTTAAGCTACCAGCAAAAGAAAGCATCACTGTGAATTGCATAGTTAATAGAAAAAGGGGCAATTGCACCTTTTATAATACATTTGCAGATGGCGCAGTAACATATTAATTTATCACTATGGATGTCAAACAGGCAGGAAAAGGACTAATGAGCATATGCAGTTTTACATCATTTCTCATTTACATCTCATTAAGTACATCACACCTTTGCTGCTTTTACTCCTCAAGTCTGATGTTTGCCTTTATGCATTTGTGTAATAAATATGAACACAGCCCAATGTCTTTAAACCATGAATCAAGCAGTACTCTGAAGGTCAATTGTTTTTTAACACATCTAATAGTTCCAGGCAGAGTTCCATAACCTGCCAGTTCTTGGATGAAAAAAGGACCTTTTAATTTAAGTCCAAGGTAGGTAATTTAACCAATAAATTATTATTTCTGGTATCAGTATTATAGTCAATAAATCCAATGCCCAGCATAGTTGTCATTTTATTGTCCATTAAACATGTATGTGAGTGATTAAATATACACATACATTTTCAAGTCTCTTACTATAAGGTAGTTGGTTGCACCCAGCTACCTGCCTTGTCGGTGTTTTTTGGGTATGCTCAAGCACCTTAAGGTGTGAAATATCCAAAACACAAAATAAACAGCTATATTCAATGATTGGTCATGTACTTGCTGTACATAGATTAATTAGCAAACTTCTATCCATACTGGTAAAACAAGGAAGGATATTCTTAATAAGATCAAAACATTTCCTTGTGGTGTTTTTACTATGTGCATCAAATTTCAAAGATGAATCTATTAATACACACAGGTCCTTAACCAGATTTAATGATGAGCAAACATAATTATCCAAAGCATGGGGATAAAAAATGTTTTGTTGTCAGCAAAATGTAGACACATGGGTCTACCTGAAAACATTGAAAGCCTGCAATATTGAATCCCACATTGTCAATACACAATCATTAAAATCTTACTTCAGCGAACGACTGGATTTTTGAATGCATTCCCACGGTAGGTAACCTGTTGGCCAACAAGGTGCACTTTGCCCTTTTCCCAACTATAGTGCAATCTCAGGGTTGCTATATTTAGTTAAGGTGGTGGGAGGTGCAGCCCCCCACCTGGGTGGGTTGGAGAAGGTACAGCTTTGTTTTTGTTAGTTGTGGTATAAGTGGTTACTTACCGTGGGAATGCTTTTGACAATCCGATCATTCGCTTAAGTGAGGTTTCAATGATTTTGTCTCAATGATGTGGGATTCGATATTGTGGGCTTTCAGTTTTATGAAGTTGATCCAGAACCATGCATTTATTATTGTTAAAATTATTGCCCATTGATGATACCTACAAAGTTAAACTACAGTAGACTCCCTCTTATCCGGTCTCACTGGGACCGGAACTTAAGCTGGATAAACAAATGGCTGCTTACTCAGAAAAAGCATACAAAATCATATTTATATATTATAAATCAGATAGAATAACAGGATGTGTGTCAGTATGCATTTTTCTGATGAATATGAAGTCTAAAACTCAAATGTCTGCTATTATTTAGCCCAGAGGTGGTGAAGTGTTGCTGTTCTCTGTTGTCTTTTGCTAGCACTATGGCAGAAATTTGGTGGCTGATTAAAGAGGAGGTGGTTAAAGAGAGGACAGATAAGAGGGAGTATACTGTATACCAATATTGCTAGAGATACTAATGATCCCTGGTATTAGTAACAATACTACCAATTTTAATATTATTAGTGTATTTAATTAGCCAAACACAATCTAAAGTTGGACAGTCGCATTTAAACAAATCAAAAAGTAATACAGAACTCAGAGGTAGTATAGCCTTCTGTATGGTCATGCATTTAGAGTATTTGATTCTCTTTTTAACTCTGCATCATCTATTTGTCAACCAGCTTGTAACCCATCTAGCCACATAGACATTCATATCAACCTTCCTAAATATTTCAGGAAAAACTTCAATACAATTAGAATTGAAGACCTTGGCATAATCCAAATGCATCATTTCCACAGCCAATCTTTCATGTAAAGAATTTACAACATTTTCATAGATGCTTATCAAATTTGATAAACTTGACCTCCTCTACTAAATAAATACTTGCTGATATATGCCAGTAATAAAGTCAAACATATGCTTAAATGATGAGCACAGTGCCCACTTAAAATTATTCCCCGAAATACAAGTGAGGATAACTGGCCTACAGTTGTCAATAGTTAAACCTGGCTTACATTTCTGAATTGGAATGACAACTGCCAATTTCCATATATCAGGTGCTTAAACATTAATTAGGGATATTTTAATTAACTCAGGTAAGCATGGTATTAAATTCTCAATAATTCCCTTCAAAAGTATCCATTTAAATTGTTAGAGCTTGTAAATGAATTTATCTTAGTATTATGTATGCAGAGCTTGTTTAATGTAATCTGCTTGTAAAATGGGATAACTCCCAGTCAAAGGAGGGGGACAGACTTTAAACCAATTTTATTAGATAATGCAAGGGAAGCAGAAAAGGTCCCTGGTCACCAACAAAATCACAAACAACTGAAATGGAAAGACACCCAAACAGGTATGGTGTTGCAATACAACAACATGTCTACTAAATTGAAGGAAGTTATTGAGGTAGGATGGCACAATATATTTCCTGCAGACATGTTAAATACATTAGGTGATGGTCCGAAATTTATAAACAGTAGGGGTGTTAATATTAAGTTGCTTTTGGAGAAAATGCCAAAACCTACCAGTCAAAAAACAGCTAGGATGGCTAAATGTGGAAATTGTAAAGCTTGCAAATTCATTAACGACGGTCCTTATGTTCAAATTGGGAATTACAAAAGGTCTCTGACATGTCCAGGTTATTGTAATTGCAACACGAACATGGTAATTTATGTGGCCACATGTTTATCATGTCCAGCGTTTTACGTAGGAATGACTACAAGAAAAATAAGGCAGAGGATACTGGAACACATCAGGGATATAAAAAATAGAAAGTCAACTAATTCTTTATTTGTTCATAGTAAGGACTGTATGAATTTTAAAAAAATTCATATTTTTTGTCATTGACAGATTATACACCAAAGAGTTTGGTGTAGACTACAAAAATATGCTTGAAGTTAGGGAATATATATGTCAGATTAGATTAGAAGCCAGTACAAGACCTGGTATTAATGACACACTATCTATGACGTATATTAAAACATAAAGCTTTAAGTACTTGAAACATCACAATTTTGCAACAGGGAAATATTATAGCAATAACCCACGCCTGGGTGTGGGTAATGCTGGACTTACCCACAGTTGGCGTGGTTTGGTCCCGAGGAGCCGAGGACCAAACAAAGCCAACCGTGGGTAAATACAGCATTACCCACACCCAGGCATGGGCTATTGCTATTATACAATGACATTATTTAAGAAAAGAAATGATTACTTTTCTTAAATAATGGCATTGTATAATGCCTCTTTACTGCCCTTCCACAGCTGTCTGGTATTCTGCGGCAGTTCTGATGTACTGCGCATGCCTACGCAGTACATCAGAGCTGTGGGCTAAAGCACTGTTTTGCTATGTTAAATGGGTTTAACATAGCGAGACAGCTTTAAAAAAAGCAACGGAGATCTCCGTTGCTTATTGTAAAGCTGTCTCGCTATGTTAAACCCATTTAACATAGTGAAACTGCTAACGGAGATCTTGCGATCTCCGTTGCTTTAAAAATTGTCTCGCTATGTAAAGTGGGTTTAAAATGGGGAGACAGCTTTAAAATAAGCAACAGATATCTCCATTGCTTATTTTAAAGCTGTCTCATATGTTAAACCCATTTAATATAACAAGACAACTTTAAAAGCAGCGGAGATCGCAAGATCTCAGTTGCTTTTACCTTGCGTCGCTATGTTAAAGGAGTTTAACATGGCGAGACAGCTTTAAAAAAAGCAATGGAGATCTCCGTTGCTTTTTAAACCTGTGTCGCTATGTTAAACTCTTTTAACATAGCGAGACAGTGTTTTATACTAACGGAAAAAGTCCGGGCGACCGGACCTTTTTCCGTTAGTATATTGAGGGATTTACAACGGGCACGCTGGTTGGGCTGGCCAATCAGCATGTACGTTTTAGGGGAGGAATTGTATAATAAAGGATCTTTTACAGGAAAGACTTTTTGACATGTATACAATGAAAACTGTTAAGTTTTTGTGTGGTGAATTTTTTGATAAATGCAACTTTTGAAATACTATTGAGTTAACTCCCAGGACAATTGATTATTATAATTACATGGTGGTGCTTATTGGTTAAAATGTTATTTGAATTTGAAATATAAAGGACCGTTTAACATTTTTCAACTACTCTGAGGATGCCCTATTTTGGGTGAAAGCACTAAGTCAGTTTTGAGTGTACTGGATGCTGTGATTTACTTTGTTTTATTAAAGCTGTTTTGGTGATTTTACCCCTGCATCACCAGTTGTTTTCTTTTTACAAACTCCCAGTTACAACAGAAAAGGGTGAAATTATTGAATTAATAACTTTTGACCTTTTAAAAATGTCTTCCACAAACATATTTACCAAATTTTCAGGTTCAGTAATGCCAGCAAGTCCAAACTTCTGTGGTTCAATACACTTGACCTTGGTGCAGAAGGCTGCGGGTTCTGTTCCCACTCCAGATATATCGACTGCTGACACTGCAATACAGTATGGGGTGGGTGCTGCATAGCTCAGGTGTATATAAAAGATCCTGTGGTACATATTCAAAACAATGGGGGAAGTTCTCTGATACCCTGGCCAAATTTCGACTAGTAGTAGTAGTAGTAGTATAAATACAACTGCAGGTCTTCTCTGAAAAGAGGCAACTAGCCTTGTGGGAGTAACCAGTTTAACAAAGGATGAATAAATAGACAAATAAATAAAATAAATATCCCTAATGTTTTATATGGCTTATTGTTATGTAAATGTTTAAACAAACTGTTGTTATTATCTTTTAAAATATTAGCTAAAATAAGTTTGTAAGTGAATAATAATTTATAATAAACCAGTTTTAAATAAGGCCTTTAAAATCTATTATATCTTTTAATTAGTTGATGCTGGATGAGCGCTATAATAACTCCATATTTTCTCTTCCATCATATTGCCTTGAAGAGTTTTTTTTTTTTTTTTTATTCTACCAAGGGGGACAACTAGACCTATTTTCATAAGCCAAACCAGTGGGTGCAAACTGTTCTGTCAAGTTATTGATATAGTTGTAAATAACACCTATCCTTCCTTAAATGACAACCCCTCAAATATTGATTTATACTTCCATGATTAGATATCAACATTAATACTTGCAAATCAGATGTATAAAACTTACTGATAATGTCCGTTTCTTTAATCAAGGGTGAAATAAATACTGTCACCTCAAAGATGACACATGAGTGCTTCGATCTGCCTAATTGTGGCTCAGTAAACCAGGACATGGATTTCAATCCATTATTTGTCCAAACTACATCCGAAATATTACGAGTCAGTGCATTATTAGTAGCAATCTGTGAGTAGTAGTTGGTAATGCTGTATTGTTATTATTTTATTAGCCTTGCTGGCAGAAGAGGGGACCGACCAGTCAGAATTAGTGGAATGTAAATCTATTACAGGTATATCAATTTTATCTAAAAAGTAAGTAATAATATGATAACATAACTTATTATATGCCTCCTTTGTAATTTTGGGAGACCAATAAAAAGAGCCTTCATCCCTGCACTTTTCATTTTTAGTGATTTTCACTATTAAGAATTCTGTAGTCTCATCATTAAAAGTTAACACTGAAGTAAATTTTGTAGAGATGCAAATAGAAGTACCTGCCCTTTTTTATTAGATCTATAGATATGGTGGCCATTAAAACCAGAAATAGTGAAAGTTTTTTTTTTTATTTGACTAAACCAGATCTCAACACATCAAATGAGTAATTTGTAGTGCTGGCTTTCAACTCAGATAGTTTATTATTAAGACTGCAGGCATTACAGAGCTTTTAAGTAGCCTTGCAGCAGCTTGATTTCATCATTATTGATCTGTGTTGTTTATTCTATGATTTTAATCAAGTTTTTTTTTTTTTTTTTTTGCAAAATTACCTCAATACTTGCTAACAGTCTGCTAATGAGGTGTTTCATTCCTGACACCATCCAAGCTGGATAACACGTCTGAAGTGCTTAGCTTATATATGTACGTTAAAATATTTTTTTATGTTTAAATTGCTTAACAGTGACATTGAATGCAGGAAATCAATTCAGTACCTCAGTAAACTAAAGCACTGATTGTGATATAGCTTTGTAGTACAGTACCCTATAATGTGACAAGCAGCCCATACACATAACAATACCTAGTACTAATCTATGAATTTATGAACCTATGAACCCATGAAAGTAGTAAGCCACTTGATCAGTGCAGTAGGCATGAATGAATTAATAGTCAAATGTTTCTGAGGTTTAACAAATCAGGTTCAATTGTTGTGGAAGATCATTTGCTGAATGCATTTTAATCATGCTGAGCACCAAAACTGAAGTGTTATCTTACTTTTATATAACAATTACTCATCAGAACAGCAGATGTTGCTTATAGGTTATTGAATAATGATTTAACATTTAAAAATATGTTTGTAATATGTTTTTCACACCTCAGAAACAAACAGTATTTACTTTTGTTGCTTTAGGTGCTCCATTGTGTGAATTTTAAACAAATGGTGCACCTTTTCTCAGAAATGTTGGGATGAAAGGTTAGGCTGTACAGCTAATGAACAGAAAATGCGTGGCTGAAGATTGTGATATCTGATTCTATATAGTGCCTAATAAGATCTAGTATAATAACAATATTTTTACATGTAAGGACACACTATCCATTATTCTGGCTTTCGTTCCATAAGTGACATTTCTCCTTCCATGATTATTTATAAAAAAGTATTTAATAGTAATATAGCCTTGGTTATCTGCTTACTTCAGTATCTGGCCTCGCATTCTGAAATTAAGTGACATTAGATAATACATTCTGCACAGTGAGATGAATGGAAAATGATAACATACGGTTACTCTTGAGTAATCATCTGCAAAACCTTCAGGAAAAAAATTATGCTTTCTGTTCTATAATCACCTGTCTTCTATAATTCTGTAACCAGCCCATTCCTCCAAGTAAACTTTCCAGAATGATTTTGTTGTACTTGCACATCTATGTTCTTCCAAGGCTGCAATGCTGGATGGCTTCATGGAGACAGAAAAGGATACTAGGAGTCATTATAGCTGACAGTGCAGCGAAACTAGAATAGCCTGCAGAGAAAAACACAACATCGCCTCTTCAAGAATTTGATAATAAGGATAGTCAAAATAGGAATAAAATGTGTGACAGGGAGATGTTGTTTGTGCCAGATCAAATGTCTTGGCTGTGAGAAGTACAGAAATCCTCAGGATCACAGCTGTGGCTTTGAGGAGGAAGTCTGATGTGATAGTTTATGAAGGAATAAATAACTTAACTAGAAAAGTATCAGAATCTTCTTTGAGGATACCCTAAGCAACTATCATGTACTGATATTTTCATAAGTCCTACCTGTTCATGGCCTGGATAATGGCATGGCATTTTGCAGCATAGGGTTCAATAAGTGATTGAATGAATAGTCTAGAAATCAGGGGTTTGCCTTCATCATAGCCTAACAAGTTGCAGAGCTGCAGGAGAGGAATGCGCTGATGTTCAGCATCTGTGTAATGAGATAGCAGAATCCTAAATGATAGCTTTTATACTTTGACATACATTTAACTATCCAAAATGGAAAGTACAGTGTACATCTATGAAATACTGACTTGTTCTATCCAAATAATGTAGCAATTAAAAATTCCTGCAGTGGGAACTCAACAAGGAAAAGAATGCATTTAAAGAAGAAAAGGTAAAGATAATATATACCTGGAAAATGCAAAATCAGATAAGTCAATACAAAAAATGTAATGACAGAGAGGAAGGACTGGGATGTGAATATATCATTGTATAGGGGTTCATAGGAGGTACATTGTAAACAAAACAAAAGAAAGTATAGCTAGGGCTGGTGTTAGCATTTTGTGAATCCCCAGCAAATGTCAGTTCGAGGGCCCCCTAGGCACTTCTAGTGTAAGTATCACCCTGCTACCCCCAACCCTCCTACGCAACCTTTTGGTTCATGCTGCAAACAGAAGTAGTATGCACAGACTGACCTGTTGCTACAATGGTCTTACATTACAACCGACCTATGTACCATACTACATTGGCCCATCTCAGAAAGTGACATTTAAAGTTACTGCATTTAGCTGCACTAATGATGCATTGCAACAATTCTATGTACAGATCTGGGCTTAGGTGAAATGGTGCCCTAGGCACTGCCTACTGTTTCAGCCCTCCTCTACACATATACATCCTCTAGTCCTCCCCTCTGTTTCCTCCATCTTGGGCTCCCCATACCATGAACATTATGTTTTTCTTCCTTTTGTCATATTTTGCCTTTCTCTTCAGCTTTTTTCAAGGCGCTATAACTTTCTATATGCTCCAAAATACATTTTAAAGTGTTTTTTCACAATCTTTTCACCTAGTGATGGCTTAAACAGAAATTAAGATTAATGAAAGAAATTCAGTGTTGCTGTTCAGCTTTAGTTTTCCTTGCCTTTTTTCAAAACACCTTTCCTGATCAAGACATCACCGTAATAACCATTTAGGAAATAGCTCAATTAAGCCAGTGTCCCCCAGAAGCCATAGGCGATATAGATGCATTTTTAGACCTTTTCCCAACCTTTTACTGTAATGGTGGCCTAACCAAAATCATGAGTAAGAAAAGAATTTCAGTCTTAATTTTTTTTTCTTTCAGTGAAGACGTAAGTTGTGCCCAGGGGTTAATGTTCAAAGATGACAAAATTGTAGCTCATAATAAACTAACAAGCTAACTTTATAAGGATACACAGCTCCTGTCTGGGAATACTGCCTGCCCCCCCCCCCCAAAACAAAAGACAGTCATTGCCTATGTATCCCACTGGTGTTAGATTGGGATGAAAGCAGAGGTTCAGCCTGCCAAAGTATTTCAAGTGACTGCTGAACTATATATACATAGCATGTCTCCTCATTCCTCAACCTAACCCCCAAAGGCAGCCACCTGTATAGTACCTGATGTGTGACTGTGAGGAAAGTGAAAAAAAAAAGGATTACAGTAATGTATTCTAGCTTGTTGCTCCTAGACAGTACACTGCCATTACACAAGCTATAGTAACCTTCTTTGTATACCTCTGATGTCTGTGAGAAAAGTAAAAGAAACTATGACCACACTGTTCTCAGCCCAGCCACAAGTCATAATGACCTCCTGTGCACACCTCTAAGGTTTGACTGTGATGAAAATTAAAGAAGTAATAATCATACAATCCCCAGCTCCCCCCCCCCCCCACATAACCTACAGCCACTTTCTGTACACACACACATCTGAGCATGGTTGGTTTTAGAATGGGCACAGCTGAAAGCAAAGGCCATTATCAGCTTTATCCTAAAAGGGTCATATCACAGTCCTGTTCATGTTAAAAAGCATAATAATAAAAAATTATACATTTTTGTCAGTTTTCACCAACCAGCAACAGCTTTTGTGGGGCTCCCACTCAGTCAGGGTTGAGTAAGGGAGCCCCTGTATTCACTTATACAATCCGGGGAGTGGGGGACCACCAGACGTCTGGAAGATCTAAGAGTCTGAATGTTCTGTGATATATGTTACACCTTACTTTTGAAATATAATTGTATATTAGCTGCATTATTTTACTGATACCCAGAAGAAAAATGCATGTGTCCTGGCATTATTGGATGTGTGCACAGATAAAAAAATCTGTGATATTGTCACACACACAGACACACACACACACACAAATACACACACATGCAAGTGTGCATGCACAAGCCATAACAAGGCTAGATTTGTTCTTATTTCAGCAAATAGCAATATAATGTACAGCATTAATACTGCCACACAGGATCAGTGACTGCGATTTTAGTCATCAAACAGCTACAGTACGGTAAGTCACTCTCCATGATGTCAAAGTCCTTCTCTGATTTTTCTCAAAAGTTTGCTGTGTCCTTCATAAAAATGTCTGATGTGTTGGTAAATCATTCAGGATTATAGACAGTCAATAAATCCAGATATCAAAGTTTTATACTTCTTATTGCCCAAAAAATGCATGTTGATGCAAAAGGTATTATTCTATTCAAATTTTAAGTGAATTTATTTAAAATATGTTCTTGATTTTGAGCCTTTATTTTGATATTATTTTTGGCACTGTGTTGAATTCTTCAGCAAAGAAGTTCAGAGTTATAGCATCTGGTATTCTGCTAATATTTATAAAACTCTCTGAAAGAGAAAATCATCCATGTAGATCAGAAGCATCAGCTCTTCTTAAAATCCAAGGTTTGCACTGAGATGTGTCACTGTGGGCTGCTGAGCTCGCTAGTGCTTACCTTGCTCATGTTCATTATCAGCTTTATCCTAACAGGGTCACATCGCAGCCATTTTCATGTTAAAGAGTGTAATCAGGAAATTAGTACATTTTTCTCATAATTTTCCCCAACCAGTACCACCTTTTGTGGGGCCCCCACACAGTCAAACATGATTATGGAGGCCTTCTGCAGCCAATGGAATTGCAGGCACTACTTATTATTTTATTTATTTATTTAACATTTGTTGACCGGGAAAGTCCAACTGAGCAAAAAGCCCTTTTTCAGTGGAGGCCCTGGGAGAAAAGCTCCACAGAAGCTCCACAGTGTAATAATCAGGAATAGCTACACGAGTTAGGATAAGCTACAGTAAAAAAATGTATAATATTCAATAAACAGTGGAAAATATTAGGCAAATATTGGCAAAACTCCACAGTACAATAAGTTAAGCTAAACAATAATAAATCAAGAACAGTGCTATAAGGAGGTAATATTACATTAGACAATAACGTTCAAGCAATCAGAGATAAAATTAGAGTAAAGATAATCAGCAACAGAACCATATTAATGTATGAGGCTTAGAAATTAGGTAAAAAAAGCTAAAGCTAAATAATAATAATAATAATAATAATAATAATAATACTAAAGCTGTTTAAGTGAAGAGAATGTCTAGCAGCAGAGTTTAACTAACCCAGAGCCAGCATGTTAGTGGTAAAATATTTAATGGAATTCTGAAGCCTGTTTCTTGATAAAACACTGTAACCAGAAATATCTATGAATTGTAAAGGAGATATAAATAAAGGTTATTACCCACCTGCTTTATTAAGTATACAAGACTGCTGTATTAGCTTTTGGTGTCTTGACATACATGCTACAAAATATCAACATAAGATAACTTGCTGATGTTGGGGCCTCCCCAGGAACACTGGGCCCTAGCAACCACAGAGTTTGAGAGTGCCTAAAGCTAGCTATGAGTATAGCCCTCTAAATAAGGAAGTGATAAAAGCAACAAAATATTCAAGCAAATACAGAGTGAAGGAGTCAATGTGAGTGACGCAGCAGAACAGAAGTAGCACAATAGTACTTACAGGGATTGTATACAGAGATTATACACACAGGGAGGAAAAAGGCAAGTAACAAAATAATTTGAATGGAAGAGAAAGGGGAGCACTGTTGATGGGGAACAGGCCAGATATAAAGTACAGCTACTAAAGCCACATCTTAGAGGATGATCCTTCTTGGCATCCTACAGGCCTCAAAAAGCTTGTACAGGAGCCTTATATAGGAATTCAGCAGTCCAAGAATGCTTATACGTTAGAAAATCAGACAGTTCAGCTAACACCAGGATCAGAAATCAAAATCTTCTCTGCAAGTAGCTAAGATTAAGGGAAAAGATAGATTTGTCATGCTACACCTACCCCTTCATTTGGATAAACTCAGTACATAACTTAAGAAGTGTAACACACTGTCTGCATTTAAAAAGGAGATGGACAATTGGATAGGTGTTGACAAACTCACCTTTGGTATGATGGGCCTGGACCTCCTTGAAATGATTGGCAAGGCCTAAGGCTGGGTACTGGCAAGGCAGAAATGGCCACAAGGTTCAGTTGCCTTGCAACTCCCATGATCTTATGATCATACTGAAGAAAAAGGTCAGTCTTGAATCCAGTGTTCTCAATTAGAAAGGATAATATCATATAAAATATGAAGTTTGTAGTTATGAGTAACCACTTGTATAGTTTGCCATCAACCCAAATACAGATGTCAGACAATTAAGACAGAGAGGTCTGCACTGTAGTCAAGCAAACTATGAGAAGATGGAAAATAGTTCTAAGGGTGCCTTATAGGATTGAAAACAATGTGATAAAGCAAGCAGAATTTAGGATGTATAACAAAACTCAGGAAGAGGAGCACTCCAAATTCTACTATTTAAATTATAGGCTAAAGCTGGGCAATGTTTGGTTTGCAAAATACGTCAGATACCAAGGCTGTATTCTTCTTGCCATTCATAAAGGAAGAATAGGAATATATATATATATATATATATATATGAAACCAGACAGCAGTAACACATAGAAAAAGATGACTTACCCCTTCACTTTCACAGAAGATGGATGAACTCAAAAAATGCTACAGAAGGCAATGTGAGTCTATCGCAATCCAAATAAAACAAAGCTTATGCATTTCACTAATAGCAAAGTTCCTGATAACCTTTACTATCTACTCAGCCAATAAAAGTAAAATTGAACCTGTTCAGCACACCAAATTCCTTGGAGTCACAATTGACGACAACCTAAAATCTGACCAACATCTCGCTCTATCAAAAAGGTCCACATTAAGCTAGGTTCACTATAGAGATTCAAGCTATACCTAACTGAGGCCACTAGACATTCTATAGCTATGACTCCTCTACTCTCTACCCTTCTATATGCCTCACCAATAATCACTATTCTCAGAAAATCAAATTTAAACAAACATGAGTCCTGCTATAACAGTGCCACAAGATTTGCTACTAACCACCCTTACAGATTATATCACTGCACAGCACTTCATAAACTAAATTGTATTGCACTACCCAATCTCCTATCCCTCAGCCACCTGACTTTCATTCATTCTATCTTCCATCATCCAGACATCTGTCCAGCACTCAAGAACTTAGTGCAGCCCTACTCGAATGGCAGGCCACTGAGATTCTCCAACAGACTACCACTCAAAGTAATTAAATCTAATAATTGTTATGGTAAATCTCTACTATCCCACAAAATATCTAAGTCCTGCAATTCCATGCCTCAGACAATACTAAATTCTAGCAACACATCCAAATTTAAACTACTACTTAAGGAGCACCTAATCAAAAACCGGCTTTGCTCCTGCACTAATCCAGACTGATCATTCTGTCCTTCCTTGTTCTTACAGCCAAAATTTCTGTTCCTTTACTAAATTCAAACACCCAAATTATCCCTTCTCTCACATAATTCCAGTTTCTCTCTACCTGTCTCAAGCTCACTACAGCTCCTATTTTTATCTACCTGTCTCAAGCTTCCTAGAGTTTCATCATCTTCCCTCTTTCTTGTACTTCACCTCAATATTGCCTTATCTATCATTGTTTAGAACAAGTAACACTAGCATAGCAACAATCAGCCAAATTCTTGCTCTTACGCCATACGTGTATCTCATAAATATTTACCACCAAAACCATGATATTGATCTACTGATCAGTCATTTTTCTATGATGGCACAAGCTATTTCATTCTAGTTTATTTGTTAAATTTCTTTTTTTTTTCACTTTATATTGCTCTCTCAATTTTTATTGTTTATGTATAAACTATTTACTACCTATATTTACCAGAGTTATGTATTATTAATTGTTATAGATTTCTTGTATTGTTTTTAATGTGTTTTTGTAATGGAACTTTTCTCCCCTGGCCTCCACCGAAAAAAGGTCACTGGCCCAGTTGAACATCCCTGGTAAATAAATGCAAAATAAATAAAATAAAATAAATATTGAGATTCACTATTGGTATACAAGTTGCATAAGTGAAAACAGTAATGTAATACAGCCGACTAGCATTTTTAACAACTCATGGGAATAGGGCATATTTTTTATTACTGGAAGAAAGCAGCTTTGATTACTTTTAACAAAGTTACACCTGAATATCTACTGGTGTTATGTCAGTTGTACTGAAAATTATAGAATTATTATTGAAGGAATAAACATTATAATACATTATAATATTTTTGAGCCTGCCAAGCATACCACACAAGCCAGCATAGATTTGCAACAGGAAGAT